>NC_091932.1:8062803-8270303 GCF_041260155.1 Ptychodera flava | reverse complement strand
AGTCGATATCTTTGATATTTGGTATACAGTTTCCAAGGGGCTATTGTAATATATGATATATTGAATTATGGTGAAATCTGCAATGTTTATTTTTGGGGCAATCTTTACCATTTTTGGTCAGAAAATTTTATTCTCAAAAAACTACTCGTCAGATAGCTTTGGTTGACATGTTCCTAGGGATGATCTGATGAGATATATTCAAATTATGATGAAATTGTGTATTTTTGCAGCTATTTTAGCCACTTTTTTCCGGCTACTGAATTGAGCTATCAAAGATTTCCACCTTCTTCATCAACATGTGTCAAAATAGTTATTCTCTACATAAACACAGCGTAGCTATATCTTCCGTTAGGTCGCTTGTCTTTTTAAGTGACAAATGCATTTGTTTTTATGAGTAATTTGTAATATTGCATCATTCCGCTATAGGGCACGTACAATTTTTGAGAAATTTGAAAAATATGAAAATCCAATTATCTCAAATTAGTTCCAATCGTGTTATCAACAAAAACAATCGTCGTCCTACCTAACCAAATTCTCGGAGACATGTTACAAGAAACACACAGTTGTTTAGGTCACGTACTTGGCAATAACAATACAAAAAACGAATTTGTGTAACCACTCAAGCCATTTCAATATATCCACAATACAATGTTAGAGTAAACATTAGTCAATTTTGATGCATGAAACAAATTCCAGTACGACCATTCGATTTATCCACTATGTGCTACTTAAAGAGGCACTCCCACTTGGTAACATTTTTAAAACGTATTTTTTAATGCCAACGGTCGATATTTGACGTTGCGACTGCGCGCGGATCGCGAGATATCGATAAAAACATGTCCTCAAAAAAGTAAAAGTTTGAATTCCGGTGGCCCACCTAAATTCAGCTTCCGAACATCGAACGTTCGGCACTGGGGCCATTGTCAACTAAGCTATGGAGTACGAGTCCACGCTGACGCTGCTGTACGCCACAGTACCACTCGCGTCGGTGATCGGTCATGCCCCATGGGGGAAAGCCGAGTCTTACTGACTCGGAGAAAGACGGAAAACAAAAGTTTGCTGATTCCGCCAGAATTCGCATAGGTGACTAGCACATACGTGCGGTTGATACATAGCGGCCGCCGCGTGGTATGCACGCATACCGCGCGCGGCGGCCGCTATGTATCGAACCATGCGTAACTGTGTGGCAGACGACAAAATGTAGTCATCAGAGGCGACTAACTAATATTTTACAGGTAAAAACTGATATCTATTGTGGTATTGGTTAAAAATATAATAGAACTGACTGAGAATAATGAAAAAGACAAAAACTAAGGAGAAGTTTAAAAAAAAACTTTATACCTGAAGTGAAGGCATACACTGCAAATTCTTCTGGATTGAAATTTCAGAGCACTGTCTAGTATTTATTCCAATTAGGTTTGCGGGCAAGCTTATGTGTCTTTGAGCATGAAATACTGATTAATATCTTACCAGAAAACTTATGGTTTGTGAAAGGCACTGACCAGAGGCGAAATTAATGGTTTGTATTCCACCCGACAAGATCACTGTGCAAAAATTGGTCATCATTGGTTTGTTGACAAACTAAACCTATTCTATGATCTGGCGGGAATTTATTCCATTTTGAAATAGAGATTATTATCCACTGCAGCGGTTGATTTTTTGACCGTTTTTCATGACATGCGGGATTGCCCCCTGGTTTGAAACATAACAAGTGGAGCCACACTCGCAAAGTGCGAATAAAACTCATTTGGCGATTTTTTATTTGATAGTCATTATATAGCCATGCATGCGAATTCAAATTTTCGACCCGAAAAACGGTTTGGTTGGATCGATCACTCAATTGCGACCGCCTTTCTGCACTGTTACTTCCGGGTTCTGGAAGCGACACGATTACTCCGTTCAGAATGGTATTAGAATGCAAGGGTGAGCAAATGCACTACCCAGAGCTCCCTGGCTAGCTGATTTTACCGCCGGGCAAGTACTAATTGTTGGTGCCTACAAGCCCGACGGGTTAGCGTAGTTTAGGAGACTGAGTAGCAAAGTCATTCGGCATCTAACGCCATGGAGTAATGAGAACTGTATTGCCTCACGATAGCACAAAGCAAACATAGAGACGGTTTCCGAGCCCAACCAAACTGACAAAAAGTCTTCATCAAGGTTTGAATTCAAAGAGCGTATGCAGTTCCCGGATGAAGAAAACGTAGCTCAGAGAAAATATAGTTTGAATTTAATCTTGGAAAAAAGACAAACAATCAATACGATTTAGCGTCAAGTGTTTACGTCAAAATTCAACTGATGTGGGTCTAGTACATGTATCATGCAGCGTAGCTGCAATAATTGTAGCCTTTAGAAGCCCAATCCCCACCAACAACCAAGGCTACAATTATTGCAGCTACATGCAGCGCAGTGAGAGCAGCATACGAAATTACAGACCTTTCAAAGATCAAAATGAAAACAATGGCAGCAATATTAGTTGTAGTCACACTTAAATTTTTCGAATAAAAAATTCTTCATGTGGATCGTGCTGTGAGAGATGAATTCTCTTGTACCAAAATAGTAAATAAACTTCTGTCGAGCTTGGTGGAGGCCGTATAACGCCGGGAACACACAGACCTGTACGCAGGGCTAAGTTCTTACCAGCGCGTATTTACTGCAATTGCAATTATGAAGCGCGTATTCGAAGTGCGGCGGAGAATGACGATGCCGATGGTACGTTGCTATGACTGCCGTGTACATGAGCGCGGTGGCTGGAATGGAACTATCACGATTGCGCACATAGGGTCATATTTTTAAGCGGAAAGACTTCAGTCTGCACGATAACCCGGCTTTTGAGGTGTGGCCGGTACCAGTGATTTGATTGGGTATTGTAGGGTGATTGGCATGTGTGACATCATGTCAGAAACCATTTTCTTTAATGGGTGGGTTCAATAACTAAGGTATAAATAATAATTGATATTTGTTATCACATGAAGATATTTTACAATAATTTGATATTATTTGTAATTTACTAAATTAAAATAACTATTTTCTTGATGATTTGAAGACGTTGAGAACCTCAGTATGCATGTGTTCTATGACAGTTAAATTTCCCACCCTGCGCATAAATGGTTGACACTTCGACGAGAGTTGACCGCTGTCGATGCTATAACATCAAAACATTAGAACAAGAAACTCACACGGTTCTTAAAGTTACGGATCAAATTTAAAGCTAATTATCTTTCTAGAGAAGAAATAAAGATAGGTACAAAAATGGCTTTGCTGGAACGAACCTAGATTGAAAGGTCTAAATATAGCGATCACATGAACTTCCCGACCGGTCCAACTACCCGTCGACTGCTTGCCGTACTGTCAAGATTCGATGTCTGAACACCAAAGAGCTGCTGTTTAGCCCCTGCTGATGTGTACCAGCCCCCAAAGAGTACTGCCACATCTATAGAAAGCTACACAAACTATATGCGTCTGTTTTTACTCACAATGACTGAATCCTGTCTCAAAGCTGTCATCAATATAATTTCCTGACGGGCAGTGTGTGGATACTGGATACGATCATCGTTGCATGGGCATACCACAGATGATCGTTGACACTCGCTGGAAAATCGACCGCTAGGACTATTATTTTGTTTGGTTTTACAGAGAGTAATGGGCTGTGGTACAGAGATATCGACTAATTACACACACTGGAAGGTAAATTGCCTGTCGGGCAGTGACGGGCAGCAGTATGACCCTTTGATCGAACACTTGCAACACTGCCTGCGATCGCACACGTGGACCAGTTGTGAGATCGACAGAAATTTAAGTTGTCTGGATCTTTTCAACAAATACGGGCTACCAAAAGTTACCTCTGAATGCAGTTGTAATTAGCAACCTCTACTACAGAAAATGTACTCATACGCCGACGAGTTATTCCGTATTGTGCAAGTTTCGTGCATTTCGAGTGGCTCGCCGGTGGAATGAGCACGCACAAGCGAGTAATACACGACAGCTCATTATGCATGACCTCATTATGTCTAGCCTCTCAACCAATAGGCGCAGCTTTGAGATGTCATGTGATACTATTCATGAGCATTTGTTTACAACATATGCGATTTTCCCGCCACGTCGTTAGCCTGGGTTTTCTTGATTATCTACGCCTATTTTACCTTATTAAGGCATAGCTGAGAGTCATACTTTGAGGGCAATAATAATCAGCTAAGCTGTATTCAAGAAAGTGGTAAGGGATTGGCTAGTACCGCGCTTCGCGCCCTTACGACTGGATTTGACATGTGTCAATCAATGGTTTTCACTGCAAGTTACTCGAAATCGTGTCAATCAGAGCAATTACCGACGAGGGGCAAGCCCCCGATGAGTAATATAAAGCTGTATGTTGCCAGGAGTAAACCATTGCCGATTGGAGAGGTTTGCATTAGTCTGACGGTACTTAGGTGGAACATAATCGGCTTGAAAATTTTAGGGTTTTTCATTGTTTCGCTCAAAAGTTAACAGTGCTTAGAACACATTTTGATGAACCACAGTAATGATTAATCATTTTTAAACAATTAGTAATACCTAAAGGCCTTACTTTTCATACTAAATTGTCTACATGATTTTTAGACCAAAAATTACAAAGTTTCAAAGAGAGGTCCTGTCAACCCCATAGAAAATGTACCTTCCATTTCTGCGTGCAGTGAGGTCACCAGCCGAGCGGGCGGGACTTTAGCACCCGTTTACTGTATTGTGGAAGCTATGCTAAAAGTGACACTTGTAGCCTTTTTCAAGCAGCGTCGTCCTCAACAGCAGGATTATGCCACAAAATTGACAAAATTTTCATATTTTGCCGTATATTCACACACGTGAATTCGCTCCATTTCTGCCGACGATCGCGTGCGTAGTGAACCAGATGACTCTATTTTACGTTTACATTGACAATGGGGTACGTTTCATCGGCATAGTTTTGCGATTGTGTCTTTAGACCAAAAATTACAAATTTTGAAAGTTGAGTTCGTTCAAAATCAAGTCATTTTAGCTATCCGATTGAAAAGTGATGAAATTATATTTTAAAATATGTATATTGCCAAAACATTTGTCGACAATATTCTTCAGACCTATAGCCGACACTTACCATCTCACAAAACAGTGAAAATATATCTCAGTTTATGAGAAAACCGCATCTTTATTTGGCGATATTGCTGGCTTTTGTTTACTTTCAATGACGCCACTGAAAGACGCCATTCTTGCCTATATTACCCGTCATGCAATGGTACCGGAAAAGCCCGGTCATCGTGCAGACTGCTTGCCACGTTTGCATGTCATTTCGAAGTGACACACTGAGGACGGAGGGGCGGAGGCACGAATATGTAAAGAGGGTAAGATGCCAATACGTAGCCCAGTTTGCTTTCCACTGTTTGATACTTTTACCCCTGAAATCATCATGAGAAAATGTTCATATTTACGATAATGAGTGTAAACGTTCAGATGTGAATAAGATAGAGAAAAAATATGGTAATAACGTTACTTCATATTTTTGATCGGCCATGTGTGGGAGCGTCTCATAACCTTTGACCCTGCATCCGCTCTCGTAAACATGATCAAGTACCATGAGTATAAGTGCGATGAACCGCGCCTTTCAGATGTTATTTCGCTTGCGGATGCCTCGGACGCAGGACAGTCACTGTGTTCTTCAAAACTATCCGCCCGCCCTTTGTACCCGGTATACGGTGAAGACAATGGCCAACTCTGGACCAAAAGCCCGCCTGTCGCTAACATGTCACAGGAAGAGCTTCAGCTGCATCTAAAGGACAACCGTTTCCCACAGACAGTTTTGAAAATTCTCAACGGTAAGTCACGATCGTCCGACCTCCATGACAGGCCCCACGGTCTTATTACAGTGTTCTCACTCTTGTTTCCTTAAATATTGGGTGTTTCATCATTTTATCGTCAACGCATAGGCAACTTGCAGCTGAACTTAACCGGGACTACAACATGATCTTAAACGTCTTCGAATCTGCTTTGTTATAAGCTTATATCTAACACATTTCATGTCACCGTTTTACATATCCATCGACATTGTGTAGCAGAGGCATGGCCATGACTAAGGTAATTCTGTGAAAGGAATTCATACATCATTTCACCACCACAGTAAGACAGACGGAGAGAAGATAAGTCGTGTTTTATGAGATACTAATTCATTTTGCCAAAAATTATTGTGTAGGTATGTTTATTTATGTGAGTAGAAGGCTAACAAAAATCAAATTCAACCTCGGCTAAACTTCAACTAGAAGGGATTTACCCGCCAACATTCTTTTTCGCACCGCTTGTGGTATCAAGTTACGATTGGGTTCGCATAAATGTGTGCCGTGTGTTTGATTTTCAAACGTCATTGCTATACTATACGTTTAACTATTTTCACGGCAGGAAATTTTCTGCGCAGCGGAAAAACTTACAAGGTGATTATTCCTCAACAATTTCAGCTCTGCGGTCAGTAATGCAGAGCTGGGAGAGTGCTGAGAAATGTTATGGTAGAACATATGAAACCCTCTCATCTGCTCATCACACAGATGTCCCTTGTTTACACTTCATTCTAATTCAGTCTCGCAAGATTTATCTGTAACCAATGAAAGGCATTTGCCCGTCTTACTTACCCGCCAAAAGCGATTAAATTACTGCCAACGCAGTCATAAGGTTCAGTGTCTCACTCTCAGACTTCATGTGTTCAATCTTATTGGTCAACATGATAAAGCAAATTAAACTTGTTTCCTAATTTTATTTTTCTTTTGCAGATCAAATGATTGATGGGCCTGATTTTATTTCCTTACAATGGAATGACGTCAATAACCTCTAGGCTGAAGGGCCATTTTGCAGTTCATAGAGAAAGTTAAGTTAAGGTTTAATTCCTTTCTCACCATAGCAATGTATTATACAGTGTATTCTGTGAGTGTCTTCTATCAAATGAATAATCTTCTCAGAGATGATAGGCCACCCTATCTAAATCCAATATTTACAGTATACTGTAACAGCTATCATAATTGATCATGCTAAACTAACCTATTTTGTGTTTAATCCAAGTTGATCATAAATTTATATGCAAATAATCAAACTTTATATTTGAAATATCAAAAAACTATATCATACAGAGAATTTTGTAATTTTGTGATGTTCACATTTGCCTAATTAGCTCCGCTGTCATGAGCTTTTTTTTGGTTTGCATACAAGTGAGTAAAATAACTGATACACAATTGCACAATATGGATGAGAACTTTTAAAAAACCAGGTGGACCCAGTGTTCAAAATTGTGTCAGTGTGAAAACCAACTACATGTCATGATACATTGTGTTCATTAATATTTACCATTTTCAGTATCAAACAATGAATGCCATCAACTTTATTTCCTATTTTCTAAAAGGTTTTCCCGAATTATTATGGAAAGATAGTTTGTAAAGATAGGAAGAAGCAACACAATTTCACAATATGGATGAGAACTTTTAAAAAAACAGGTGGACCCAGTGTTCAAAATTGTGTCAGTGTGAAAACCAACTGCATGTCATGATACGTTGTGTAGGTGTGTGTATGTGCAGTGTGTCTCAAAGCGTAGCTGCCTATGGCACTTGTCACCGGAATGCACTTTTTTTAAATAGAGTCGCTGCCAGTGAAAATAGTGTTCAATAGGATTGCACGCGATGTGTAAGTTTTTGGCTGTGTTGTGCGTGCAATGTATGTTATCCTATGTTTTGGTTTTACACCTGCCTATGCATCAATTACATTCACAATCCATAAGGAACGATGGCATTACACAAATATGTTCACATATCCTCAATGTCAAATTATCTTCAGTTTCAAAGTAGCTGGATTCAATCTCAACTGAAAACTTATTTAATTTCGCACACCTTGTGTTCATGAATGTTTACCATTTTCAGTATCAAACTGTGAATGCCGTCAACTTTATTTTCTATTTTCTAAAATGGTTTCCCGATTGATAATGGAAAGATAGTTTGTAAAGATAGGAAGAAGCGAAGGAGGAGAATAAGACATATAAATAATAATTAATTTTGTATTACACATTGTAATATGTTTTTCACTCACACAGCACTCTATCCTGTAGTCACTTCCTTCAGTAGTGAACCATAGAGTTTAAATTAAGGTAGTACAAACCACAAATTCAAAAGCATACATTTTCCCCAAACTTTTCTTCAGGAAACATTTCACTATACATACTTCAGTGCCAGGGGCCTCCATGGCAAGCTTGGTAAGCATTTTACATACTGTTAAGATTCAAACAAGGCATCATTTGCGTATGAAGTTTGTGGGGGAAATTACATGTCAACTTTCAATGTTTACGAAAATATGTATGGCGAAATCTTCTTTTGCTCCGTGAATATCATCATGATTGCTCATTAGTGATGAACTAGCGAATGTTTCAGAGTCCAAATACCTGAGCAAGAGGTGCATACTATGTATTTCAAGATCCAACATCTTTTCTCTGTACAGATTGTAGAGGATATGATATACATCATCCAGCAAAATCCAAATTCACCACAAGTAACCAGAGATGAGCTTCAGGCTGATTGGAAAACATTGAAGACAGTCTCATCACGTATGGCTTGTTACAAAACATTGATGCCAAAGGTAAATCTTGTTGCCAGGTATTACAAGCATGAAAAACGGGCATAATATGATAGACAGCAAAGCAATGACACGTAAATTGCTATTCTGGTACCTTAATGGAAGTTTCACAAACAATGTACACATAAATGAATAGACACTACTCCAAGGTCTCTGTTTTTAGCTTCTATAGACTATTGTCTATAGAAGCTATTGGGATGGGTATCCGTCCGGCGTCAGTCTGTATGTATGTATGTATGTATGTCCGTTTGTGAGGTGTCCGTCCACTCAAATATCTTGAGAACCGCAGTACTTACTGATTTGATATATGTTGTGTAGATGGAAAATATGATTATGAGAAACTTGTATTTTTAATTTCATGATATTGTTGAAAATATGCAAATTAGTGCCAAAGGCGTTTTTGGTAAAAAATCTTCTTCATAACCGCTGGTCAGACAGTTTTGTTATTTGGTATACAGATCCCTAGGGATAACCCAACTTAGCTTTGTTCAAATTGTGATGAAATGTGCAAATCTGTATTTTTAAGGAATTTTTTTGTCATTTTTGGTCAAGACTTCATTTCATAAAACCACTCATCTGACAGCTTTGATGTTTATTATACAGGTTCCTATAGATGAACTAAATATGATATATTGAATTTATGATGAAATGTGCAATTTTGTATTTTTGGTGCAATTTTTGCCATTTTTGGTCAAAAAATGTGTTTCTCAAAAAATACTTGTCTGATGCCTTTGATATTTGGTATACAGGTTCCTAGGGGTTGTCTCAGTGTGATATATTGAAATTTGATGAAATCTTTGGGTCAATTTTTGCCATTTTTAGTCAAAATATTTGTTTCTCAAAAGGTACTCATCTGATAGCTTTGATATTTGGTATACAGGTTCCTAGGCTTTATCTTAATGTAATATATTGAAATTATGATGAAATCTTCAATTTTGTATTTTTGCAACTAATTTTGCCATTTTTGGTCAGGCCATCCTGAAATGAGCTATCAAAGATATCCACCTGCTATATCAATACATGTGTCACAAAAAGTTATTCTCTACATAACACGGCAGACCT
The DNA here is from genome assembly GCF_041260155.1 of Ptychodera flava. NCBI lineage: Eukaryota > Metazoa > Hemichordata > Enteropneusta > Ptychoderidae > Ptychodera > Ptychodera flava. Next base: position 8,260,646 of record NC_091932.1, on the reverse strand, counting down.
CTGTCGACTGTTGGGTCACTTGTTTTGCAAAACTGCTGGTCAGACAGCTTTAATATTGGTTTACAGGTCCCTAGGATGACCTTAGTGAGATGATTACATACAGTCAGGAAATTCTAATTTTGTATCCATGTCTATAGTAGCTTCAGGGACTTTGGCCCTATGTTTTAAAGTTGGAAAGGTTGGCATCGCAATAAATCTATCCATGTTTGCTTTGTTATTGAGTAGTACAGTATTGAGTAGGGTAGAATATTGTGCTGTACATAGTTGTAGAGTCAATGATTCATTGACTCTATATTGCCTTATATTGTTTTACATTTCGATGCAATTTTGAGTCAAATGCACCTGAAATTTAAAATGTAATGACATGCAATATGCTAGACTTATGTAATATCATCAACAGGTTTGTCCTAGAATGATTGTATAAAAAGACTTTATTTTAATGATAATACACATAATGCACAATATTTTTGGCATTTACACTATAGGGATCAGTACATTGGCAGTTATCAGAGTGTTGGAGATCACCTTTGGCGGTCAAAGTGCACTGGAGAAGATTGTAACCATTGTTGATGTAAGTATCATATATCTCAGTAATTCAACATAATATGATAACTTGATAATATTGTGTCATGTTCATTATGCTCTTTGTCTCTTTTGAGTAAGCTTCTGTCACCACAGTAGTGGTTTAACTCTGTGTTCACATGCTGGACAAATTTAAGAACAAAGCCTTTCAGAGGTATATAAAGAACCTTGTCTTATATTGGTTATATATTTTTTACCATGATTATTCTTTCTTCATAGGATGCTGGAAAACTTTCTATGAAAGGAAGAAAAGATGGCAGACTACCTCGTTTGGGTGTTTTGGTACATGAGGAGAAGGTTAAGCAGTTTGTTATTTTCCTTGAACTTGAAGGAATAATCTTTTGCAATGTTGAAAGCAATAATCTTGTTCTTGCACTCCTTTCTTATATGGGAGTGCATTTCCTGTGTAACTTTGACTATGCTCGAGCCTTAAAGAGTGCATGTCAGTTTTTAGAATACTTTTGGCTCACATCTAAAGACAAAAATACAATCCGGGGTACGGTCAGACAGTTAGGCCTTGCTATTATAGGTAATGTGTAATTTGGTCATAGCAAGACAATGTCTTCTGAAAATCATGAAACATCAAAAGTAGGACTTTGTATGTACCGGTATGCCTATTTTCTCAATTGCAGTATTAAGAAAACTTCATTTTTACTATTTTTTGCTTTGCTGTCAGAGATTGGAAGCTGATCAGACAAGCTGACTCATTCATTTTGTCTGTCCTCAAATTTAGTCTTCACTAAAACTGCTCAGATGACATTCACCATGTGATATTTGGACTACAAGCCACTGACTATGACTGATTTATAATATTATCAAAGGACAAATACCTTGCATATGCAAATTTTTTATCTGATTTTTTAGTGTTTTCAAACAGCCTCTTTTCTAATGTGGTTGGTTTGACAGCTTCTTGTCTGATATGGCTGGTCTTACAGCTTCCAAAGTCAATGTGCAGCTTCCTTGGGAGCCCTTATCAACTGTTAATGTCAAAATGTACAAAAAATTTGTACATGTACATGTGTTAGTATTTCTTTATATTGCTCAACTTACTTCAAAAATCTTCATTGAAATTGTCCACTTCGAATATTTAGAAAAATGTTTTGGTAAATTTGCTACTTTCTCATAAAAGCATTTTCTCACGTATTAATCTGACAGCTCTCAAGTATAGCTTTTAGCTTTGTAGGGATGCTATAGGTAGGTGTTTGTTAAATTAGCATGAAAATAGATATTTTAACTTTTGCAAGTACTCTGACTTTTATGCAAATGTTGGTCACATTTGTATCAGCAAGTTTTTTGGTATTTCCTATGATAAAATATTGTTGGTATACCACCGGTCCCAGGAACTCCTAATTCAGCAATCTAACATTTGCATATATGTTTGTTTGAATTTTTTAATACTTTTCCAGCTTATTTTTTGTGATCTTTTTCTCCAATACCAATTGCAATGAAAATTGATTTGTTTCCAAGGATGACCTCACTATGGCTTGTATAGTCATAACAAGTACTTACTGATCTGGCATGTGCCACTAGAAATTATAAACATTATTCACAATTGTTTTTATTTTATATAAAAATCACTGAGGATAACCATACTTTTCATATTGATATGATGAGGACTATTTCTTATATAAATTTTTAGCAGCTCATTTTATCATTGTGTTTGTCTGACATTTATTTAGATGTTACCAGTCGACAGGTTTTCAGTTTTGCTGTGTCGCTGTCTCTCAATACTCCCATGAAGGAGCGTAACAGTTACAGAAACATTGTTAGATGTGGAGAGTAAAGAATGAGGCTGTTCAGGTGGTAGAGTTATTCGCTCTGCTGTCGGCATGCAGACCTTATCAAATATGTGTGGCATTGTCCAGGTGTCAACTTTTAACATTCCAATTTGTGCCTTCAAAAGAACTTCTCCAACTTCTTTCATTCTTTTAGTACAGGCCCTCAAAGATGACCTTATCATATTTGTTCAAATTGTTCAGAAATATGCAAATTCGTATTTTAAGGCTTTTTTCATCAATTCTGGTCAAATATTTCTTTTACTATAATTGCTTGTCTGATAGCTTTGAAATTTGGTATATAGGTTCCCAGGTATTATCCTTATTATCATGTATTTATAGCAGCATGATGAAATCTGCAATTTTGTATTCTTCTGACAACAATTTCCCTTTTTTGTTAAAAAAGATTGTTTCTCAAAAACTACTTGTTTGATAAATTTGATAGTTGGTAGACATGTTTGTAGGCACGATCTTTATGTGATCTGTCAAAATTATGATGACATCTTTAATTGTGTATTTTTGCAGCCAGTTTTGAAATATTTCGTCATGCCATCCTGAAATGAGCTATCAAAGATTTCCAGCTTCATCAACCCATTTCTCACAAATTGTTAGTCTCTACTTAACATAGTAGAGCTGTATTGGCAGATAGGTCGCTTGTTTAAAGAACACCAACATTTTGGCGACACACACGTTACCTTCTTCAGGGTAAACACTGATAAAGGATTTCTTCTACCATGGTTTACCCTGAAGAAGTTGAAATGCTTATCGCTGAAACATTGGTATTCATCAAATAAAATATTTTACTGAAGATTTGAGACCCGTTAAACTTCCTCATTCTTTGCTCCCCACGCATGCTATGGTCCAGGCATGTTCCCAAACTCCACTCGTAACTTCAATGGTTGTAGTAGGACTGACTTTTTCCATCAAACTAAGACATTTTTAGACTAACTTATTTTATAAAAATTAGTTGTTTTTTGCATTATTTCTTAAAATACTTTTTCTTGTAAACTGCTTCAGTAGAAGTGATGACTCTTGATTTATAGCAACAATGAAATTATTGTATTGAGTCTGCAATGGTGATGAAATTCACAAATGTACATGTACATATTACATGTACGTTATTTGTCAAATTTTCTCACTATTTGTTTCAAGTATTGTTTTTTATATGCAACTTGTTAGATTATTTTAAGCTTGGTTTTGTAGCTTTCTAGGAATGGAAAAGGTTATGTAGTTGCATTATAATTTATTTACAATTTTTTTTTAATTATTAATTATTGTTATTGAAATTTATATACTTGTTTTTTCAGTTTTACATTTTCTAGTCCAAGAAATCATTTTTCTATTAATCAGCTCATCTGATTAGTTTGAAACTTGGCATTTAGATTCCTTGGAGTGACCTCAGGTTTTTGGCTTCCCTGTTAGTGATGCAAATCTTATCTTTTAGGTGGATTTGTGGCATTGTCTGTCGTCCGGTCCGGAAGTTTTTACATTTCAAGCCTCCTCTTCAAAACAGCCAGTGTGATTACTTTAATATTTGAAATATATATTTGTTCAAATTGTGATGAAATATGAAAATTTGTTTTTTTGAGGCTAATTTTGCTATTTTTGTTCAAGTCAGAAATTACTTTTATCAAAACCGCCTTTGTGATAGCTTTGATACTTTTTATGCAGGGTTCATAGGGATGATCAAAATGTGTACAATATATTGAATCTGTGTGATGAAGTCTAGAATTTGAATTTTAGCCATTTTGGGTCATTTTTTGTCCTCACAAGTGTTTGTCTGTTAGCCGTGACATTAATTATACAGTCACCAAGGGTTATCCTAATGTAATGTGTATCGAGATTATGATAAAATCTGTAATTTTGTATTTCGGGTGCAATTTTTATCAGAAAAATTGGTTTTCATAAATTCTTATTTGATAGCTTTGATATTTGATGTAGAAGTTCCCAGTGTTTATCTTAATATGATGTACTGAAATTATGCTGAAATCTGCAATTTTGTATTTTTAGGGCAAATTTTGCCATTTTTGTCACAAACTTTGTTTTCTAAAACTGCTTGTCTTATAGCTTTGATATTTGGTATAAATGTTCTTACGGATGATATTAATCTAAGTCAAGGTCAGCCAGGAAAGTGTTATCTTTCCTGCCATTCAGCCTGAGCAGAGATTCTTTGCCTTTCATCCCAATAAGTCCCATGTCTTTCTTCACCTTCAAACATATCAAAGGTTGTGAAAGATTTCCACCTTCGTCAAACATATGTCACAAATAGTTAAATCTCTACACAATACAGCGGAGCTCTATCAGCTGCAAGGTCGCTTGGTTACCGATTTTCGTGAGATTTGCATATTTGTATTTCTTTGGCAGGTTTTGTGCCTCTATTTGGTTTTTGTTTTATGCACAAATACCAGAGAGCTTCTATAGTTGTCAGTATCTGTATGTCTGTAAGTATGTGCAATGTGTGTCCGTCCACATCTATATATGCAAAACTGCAGCACCTACTATCTTAGTATTTGGTGTACAGGTGCACCCATGGGTGGAGATGTGAATTTGTTCAAACAAATATGTCAGTGTACAAAATATTAATGAAGTTGTAAGGGAAAATCTTGGTATACATGTACCTAGAGGCAACCTTATTTGAATGTCTTCTAATTTTGGTGAAATTTTCTTATATTTGTATTTTTGGGCAATTTTTCCAATTTTTTGTTAAAAAGATCATTTTCTCTGAAATTGCTCATCTGATTGCTTTGAAACTTGGTATGCATGTTCTCAGGCGTTAACTTTAAATATACTCACTCTGGCCTGCCACATCAAACCAAATGTGAGCCAAGTGTCATTGAACTTCAGTTTCAAGTCAAAGAATTTATTCTTCAGAACTACTTATTTGACAGCCATAATGTATTCTAGTCACTGGGAATGACCTAGTTTAAATTTGAGTGACAGTGTCACTGACAGTATGTTTTGAAATCAGATGTTATTTTATGCCATTCATTGAACAGTTGGCCAGTATATTTTTTAAATTCTTCATCAGCACTTTCTCATTTTAGAGTCCTGTAGTTTTTTTAAATATTTTCCACATACAGCAAAACCTGTCTACCTCCACTTGGACTTGAATTTTTTTGAAATGATATTTAGGAATATTTGTCATTGTGCTGATAGGCAATGGACTTGAAAACCTCTAAAGTTTGACTGTTCTATTTAGGCAAAGTTGAGATAACACAGGTTTTGCTGTATTTTATTTCTTACCAAGTTACACTTGTTATTTGCGTACATATATATATTCAAATCATTATTATTATTATTGTTAGCATAAATGTTTGTTAAGTCATATTTACCGTAATTGTAAAACTTTGTCAAGAATTTTCATTTTATCAATAATAATTATAATAACACTAAAGACATTTCTCTGTGTGATTTCTTTCACAGGTTACACCATAGCCCTCTCCCTTTCACTGGACAAAATGCCATTTTATTGGGGTTTCTTTACTGTTTCTTACAGGATTATGCAGTTTGTCAGTGTTTAGTGTACCGGGTATATACATCAAGACTAAGTTATTTTAATCCTCTTTCTCCTAAGTGATATTAATATCCAAGCTTTGTCTATGGAACCTGATAGAAAGAGGATTAAATTGACTCTAAAAGGACAACAGACAGTAAAGGCGTTGCAGTGCCCAATCACTCCATGCCAGCCCCATATCCCTCCTTCCCCCGCCCAGCCCCGCCCTACCTAAAACTGGATGCTCTCCCGGCCTGCCGACAGACCACAAATGTATTATGGATGGCTTGCAAGCAAACCACATTCATGCCAGTCTAACAAGGAAGACCTGGCTTGCCTGTAAACTGATGTTTTTTTGAATTTGGTCTAAATTCAAGCTTTTTTAGATACATATAGTGGATTGCCAGCAAACCAAGTCCTACACTCTGTGTGGTCTGTTAACTTGCCAGTCTATTCAATCAAGTGGCCTGTAGGCAAACTGAAAACAAACCAAAAAGCAAGCCAATTTAGGGAAAATGAAGCAATCCGTTCAGCGACAATAAACCGGTACGAATTTAGCACGAATTTAGCTTGCCGGAGAGCTAGAAGAATTTGCAGTGTAATGCTGTATATATAAAGTCTTCGCATTGGGAGGTAAATTAAATTGCGTCATTCGAACTTATTATGGACTCCCTAGAATATCGTCAATCAGCACTACAACAAACCTTCGGGGGATTTCGGGTCATAATCAGAAACAATCGTAAAACTTCGGAATGTGAAAAATACGCTTGGGAAATGACACGTTGTTATCGATATCTCGCGATCCGCTTGCAGTCGCCACGTCAAATATCGACTGTTGGCATTTTAAAATGTGCTTTAAAAATGTTACAAAGTGGGAGTGCCTCTTTATATAATGCCTGCATCAACATCATCTTCTTTGTACGCATAAATATACGATTCATTGTGAGCTTTCACGATCGAAACTCAATCTGGAGCTCTGCAGTAAGGTATGCTTTGTGAGATTCACGCAGCGAAGGCATGACATCGGGAGGGATTTCAACATATTCTGCAGTGAAGTAAGGGAATCTCGACTTCATGCATTTATTGGTGGTGTGATAATAACGGGTAGTTTCCCTCGAAGATGCCTGTTTTTTGGACCAATTGCCATCGACTGGATAATACCACCTTTCTCTATGTGCCAGAACCAGATCAAATGGTATGATCTTCTTGCGATGGCAGAAATCCGTGTTACATGATTTGCATGACTTCATATCTTCATTGAGAAACATGACTACAAAAGGGTTGTCATTGTGATGTAGTTCAGTATATAACTGGTTTGATTGTTCGAATCCTACGGCTGCACTACCTTCGGTCCTTGTCGTCGGTCTGTAGGCATGTTTGCGTTTGCTACCTTTCTTCCCTGCTGTATTCTTTCGTACGTCATGCTCAGCAAGTGCTGTGTGGCTTTGTACTTTCTTGTACTTCTTTTTCACAAACTCAAGGTGTTCAGGGAGAATATTCCGCATGGCTGCCACCGCCAACGAATGTTTACAAAGTCCGTCGTGTTTGTAACGTCCACACACATACTGTGTGATTTCCATGTACACAGACCTGTAAACTCCATGCGGCGACCTTTTGCAGGCAACCTGATATGTAGAAGTATCACCAGCCTCCAAACTTGCTCTTTCTTTTATTGCATTTGGGTGATTTAGTAGAAGGAGAATTTCTCTCTCCAAGGCTTCTGCGTTTTCGATTGAATAATCAAAGTATTCAACCAATTTGGTCGAGACGTCTATGCGAAGTTGTCTGAATTCGGCTGATTCCCTGTGTTCCACACTCGGCCAAGGCACATCCTTCCCCTCGAACATGTCTTTCATTGTCAATCTCTGCACCTTACTGACATAGTCTTCACGTTCGGCTGACGTCCATTGAAACCATACATCGGATGGTACTTCCAAATGACGTGCATGTTCAGCCAACACGTAATCATCACTTACACCTGCAAACGCTGATTTCAATTCTTCCATTTGGCGTTGATGGGTGGCCTCAAACACATATTTCGTGAACTGTACTTTATTCAGTTGCGAAAAGCATGGGTTGTCACTCAAAAAATTGTCTTTAGCGGCTTTCATTACGCTGTTCATAGATTCTGAGCAGTTTGTATAGCTTCGTAATGGTTTCCCATTGGCACCCTGAACGATTCCTGCTTTTCTTCTGACTTTATCTACCATATTATGGCGAATCATGTCGTATTGATCGTTTACATAGGCCCAGTACTTGGAATATATGTGTCGTCATATCTTTTTGTCATTCTTCTCTCTTGGCTCTCCATGTCAGCTTTCGCTGAATCTAGTCGCTTTCGCAAGTCGTGGCGGTCTACGGCATCCAAAATACCCTCTTCTTTACCGCTAACACCAAATGTCTTAGACAGGAAATAGTGCTGGTCTTTTCTATGTTTTATGCCAATTTGTTTTAACTTTCTTTTACAGTTACTTTCAAAGTGGTTAAAGCAACGCAAGCTCTGCGCATGGGGTATTTCATTTAGAAATGCACGATGAAGTGCCGTTTCGCCATCAGTTATAAACCCCTTGGCCTTTGAAAAACCCTTATTTGGGCTGACGATATTTTTGAGACAGTTGGGTTACCCAAAATTTGATATCCAGACACTTGTTTTGGTGCTAAATGTTTCAGGCGCTGTGCAAGACCCAATCGATCGTTCATAACGGTTGTAGTGCTACAAATGAGAAGTTCAGTGACTAAGCAAGTGTTTGTAAGCTTCAATATTGAACGTAGATAATCATCTCACAGATAAAGTTATATTGTTTCGCACTACAATGTAAAACGTACTATTTTACTCAGTCTCAACACGCATCAAATTGGCATTTGTTATAAGCGATAAGGAGAATCACAGTTACTTATACGGCGATGTCAGGATGGCTATTAAATGCACATCACCAAGTTAGGGTCTGTCGTACTACCCATGCTATTACTTATTAAGCAACATGTACACATGTACCTTGTGTAAAAATGTTTCAACAGTATCATAAACCGATGACCCTCGCTGTAATTGTTCTAAGCAATTGTTTTCCTTCGTAAGATAATACCGATCACAATACAGTAGTTATCTTGAAGTTCGAATCGCTACAATTTGATGTTTTACCATTACAAAGGACTATGTAAGATCAGCGTAAAGTTGACAGTTCATTTTGTTTAAATAAAAAAAACGTTCAAAGTGCATTAAGCTTTATATATATATATATATATATATATATATATATATATATATATATATATATATATATATATATATATATACATACATAATCTATCTATCTATCTATCTATCTATCTATCTATCTACCTCTCCATCTATCTCTATCTGTCTGCATGTCTGTATGTATGTATGTATACATGTACTGTATGTATGTATGTATGTATGTATGTATGTATGTATGTATGTATGTATGTATGTATGTATGTATGTATGTATGTATGTATGTATGTATGTATGTATGTATGTATGTATGTATGTATGTATGTATGTATGTATGCATGCATGCATGCATGCATGCATGCATGCATGCATGTATGTATGTATGTATGTATGTATGTATGTATGTATGTATGTATGTATGTATGCATGTATGTATGTTAATTAATATAAATAAATAAATTTATTTAACTCTTCGATATTCATTTATGCATTTATTATTATAAATGTAGTAAAAAATGCCTAACAACAAATAAAACAAATATAATTCATTGAATTTTAAATTCGTAATCTGTAATCAACGCTAGATCATGCTTTCGTACCTGTCAAAGTCAAAAGTACAAAACGAAGACCCTTGATATCTCCTGTATTTAAGGGCACTTCATTGTCGGTATTGGTTTATTTTGTGACGAATAGTGGGAGGAAGTCAATTCCGTACCAAAAACAAAATTTGGATGTATATTTTTGGAGTAATTTAAGAAAAACCTACTAATTTTGGGCGTTTTTCAAGTCCAAATGTACAAAACGAAGACCCTGGCATATCTCTCGTAAAAATCGTCCATTTTTCGTCGGGATTATTTCAATTGGTCAAGGAGAGAGTTATTCATCCACAACTATATCAAAAATGGCCATATGAAACATTAAAACCTAAAATAGTTACGTTTATTTAAGAATCGGAATCCGAACGAACGCCAGCGGCTTACCATATCTGTCAAAGTCAAAAGTACAAAACGAAGACCCTTGATATCTCCGTATTTAAGGACTATTCATTGTCGGTATTGGTTTATTTTGTGACGAATAGTGGGAGGAAGTCAATTCCGTACCAAAAACAAAATTTGGACGTATATTTTTGGAGTAATTTAAGAAAAACCTACTAATTTTGGGCGTTTTTCAAGTCCAAATGTACAAAACGAAGACCCTGGCATATCTCTCGTAAAAATCGTCCATTTTTCGTCGGGATTATTTCAATTGGTCAAGGAGAGAGTTATTCATCCACAACTATATCAAAAATGGCCATATGAAACATTAAAACCTAAAATAGTTACGTTTATTTGAGAATCGGAATCACAAACGAATGCCATCGGCTTACCGTATCTGTCAAAGTCAAAAGTACAAAACGAAGACCCTTGATATCTCCGGTATTTAAGGAGTATTCATTGTCGGTATTGTTTATTTTGTGACGAATAGTGGGAGGAAGTCAATTCCGTACCAAAAACAAAATTTGGATGTATATTTTTGGAGTAATTTAAGAAAAACCTACTAATTTTGGGCGTTTTTCAAGTCCAAATGTACAAAACGAAGACCCTGCTATATCTCTCGTAAAAATCGTCCATTTTTCGTCGGGATTATTTCAATTGGTCAAGGAGAGAGTTATTCATCTACAACTATATCAAAAATGGCCATATGAAACATTAAAACCTAAAATAGTTACGTTTATTTGAGAATCGGAATCCAAACGAATGCCATCGGCTTACCGTATCTGTCAAAGTCAAAAGTACAAAACGAAGACCCTTGATATCTCCGGTATTTAAGGATCATTCATTGTCGGTATTGGTTTATTTTGTGACGAATAGTGGGAGGAAGTCAATTCCGTACAAAAACAAAATTTGGACGTATATTTTTGGAGTAATTTAAGAAAAACCTACTAATTTTGGGCGTTTTTCAAGTCCAAATGTACAAAACGAAGACCCTGGCATATCTCTCGTAAAAATCGTCCATTTTTCGTCGGGATTATTTCATTTCGTCAAGGAGAGAGTTATTCATCCACAACTATATCAAAAATGGCTATATGAAACATTATAACTTAAAATAGTTGCGCCTATTTGAGAATTACAATCCGAAACCAATACTAGCGCTTGCCGTATCTGTCAAAGTCAAAAGTACAAAACGAAGACCCTTGATATCTCCGGTATTTAAGGAGTATTCATTGTCGGTATTAGTTTATTTTGTGACGAATAGTGGGAGGAAGTCAATTCCGTACCAAAAACAAAATTTGGATGTATATTTTTGGAGTAATTTAAGAAAAACCTACTAATTTTGGGCGTTTTTCAAGTCCAAATGTACAAAACGAAGACCCTGCTATATCTCTCGTAAAACTCGTCCATTTTTCGTCGGGATTATTTCAATTGGTCAAGGAGAGAGTTATTCATCCACAACTATATCAAAAATGGCCATATGAAACATTAAAACCTAAAATAGTTACGTTTATTTGAGAATCGGAATCACAAACGAATGCCATCGGCTTACCGTATCTGTCAAAGTCAAAAGTACAAAACGAAGACCCTTGATATCTCCGGTATTTAAGGATCATTCATTGTCGGTATTGGTTTATTTTGTGACGAATAGTGGGAGGAAGTCAATTCCGTACCAAAAACAAAATTTGGACGTATATTTTTGGAGTAATTTAAGAAAAACCTACTAATTTTGGGCGTTTTTCAAGTCCAAATGTACAAAACGAAGACCCTGGCATATCTCTCGTAAAAATCGTCCATTTTTCGTCGGGATTATTTCATTTCGTCAAGGTGAGAGTTATTCATCCACAACTATATCAAAAATGGCTATATGAAACATTATAACTTAAAATAGTTGCGCCTATTTGAGAATTACAATCCGAAACCAATACTAGCGGCTTGCCGTATCTGTCAAAGTCAAAAGTACAAATCAAAGAACTGTGATATCTCCGGTATTTAAGGGCCATATTTCGCCGTATTTCGGTTGAACTTCGTGTATTGTGTTTGAAATGTTAGCCGCCATCGTTATCAAGTCGTGCAGCGAGTGTTTCAGTTTGATTCCGATGCGATGGTAATTTGGCGTGTATTATGTCTGGAACAGCGTAATTACTGCGTACTAAATACTATAACGTTCGATCCGTCCTTGCCGGTTAGAGTGCATCGTGCCTTTAATCCAAATTCAGGGGTCTTCGGTCTTCGGTCTTCGATCTTCGGTCTTCGGTCTTCGATCTTCGGTCTTCGTTTTGTATACCCCCATTAAAGAACACAACGCAATCGAAAGGGAAAACAGAAAAAACAAAACAAGAGTCCTTTCAGTAACTGTCAATGTATCAACATATAAAATATAATGTAGAATACGTATCGTGGTAAAATATCTTAATTGAACGAATGTTTCCTTGATACTTACTAGTACCGTTTTTCAGTTAGTAGCTCACAGATGCAACTGGCCGTAAAATAAAATAACGGATAAAGAGTAGGCCCTAATTGCTTCTCATTTTGTTTTCATAAGATGAGAAGGGTGTCCCTATGACACGAACATGTTGAGATGATATGTGGATTCTACTGTATTACTATACAATCAAATGCAGTGTGGTCTTTATTTCGCAAATAAATATGACACAGTAATCGCTTTGTAGAGGTCCAACTCCCATTATTTTACGAAAGAGTAGATCATAAAAATATGGATCATCAGGAATGGATCAAATCTTTATTCCGGTGCAAACTTGTACGATTTCTCGTCTATTGTACCATGACTCTCTTGAATTGGAGAACACCAACCAGCGGCAAGAATTGAACACCGGCGTCTACAGTAACATTTATAACTTTTTTACATATTTACCTATTACACAGTAAATAGGACTTGACAACCGGAAAACTAGTTCCTGCAGAACCTTTCCATAGCTGGGGGTGTCCGAACATAGGGGTGTCGGAACATAGAGTTGTCGGAACATAGGGATGTCGGAACATAGGGCGGTCACCTTAAGGGAGGACATCAAGCCTCTGAGTGTAAAAGACTGTACGTTTGTAAGTTTTACGCAACGTAAACAAGCCCTCCCCACGTTCTCCCAATGGATACCAGATTCAGGTTAATCAAGGTACCGTGGGTTAATTACCTGATCAGGTCAATTTTGTGAGAAAAATGAACGAAAATATCTCAAATATCGGAGGAATTTCGTATTCTTCATCTGCCACTCGGTGTACATAGAAGTTTTGTCTTATCACACGTAATTAATGTTTTTTTAGAATGATAATGCGATGCCATGTGCCAGGCGACTTTGAATTTTTTCAGCTCGCAACTCTCTTGAACTTACACAACCCTGGGCGATTGTCTGATCCGATGTCTTGTCTGTCTGTTGGAATGATATCCAAGGCTGCGTTCACAGATAACTTAGGGAGGGGGCTGGATAAATCGCGATTGAAATCTTATTTTTTTCAGATCCGCCTCAATACCCTAAAAAAATTTCAAGTTCCCCGTCTATATGATAAAAATTTTCAAGTCCCCTCCCTTATAATTGTATTGCCGCATATTTATTAGGGATGCACGCAAAGTAAAAATAAACATGTTTTGGGCAGTTCTGCTCGCAGATGTTCGACACTACCTGTCATTAGCAGTTTGTAGAGCCATATTCCTAGGCAAGTTCTTATGCTCGAGATGCCATTCAGCCTGCTCAATCACAACTATGACAAGACACCAGGGCCTTTAAATACCATAATAATCGTATGTACACTGTCACTATGCTACCAAATGCTTTCTTCTGCATGGAAATGTTTTTATTTTATGGCTCAAACATTTTGGTCATGGTTTAAGGACTGAACGGTACACATGAAAAGCTTGTAGCTTATGACAAGCTATCGTACAGTGTACACTGACTGAATGCCTCAGACGTAAGGGCTTATTTGTGAAGTTTTAATTTCAACTTGGGTTAAGGTGGGAATACAGTATTTTGAATTGGCTTTAAATGTATTTCACTCTATTTCTCTTATGCATAACCAGATGCCCAGAACCATTGTACATAAGTTGATATCAATCACATATCAAAGAGAGAACAACAGTAAATCAAAACATTTAAGCAGGTAACCAGAATGTTACAATCCATCATACTTTGCGTATATAGAAGCCTGCTTTTCCAATTTGTGGGTACAGCTTCATGTGGAAGGAACAACAGCTGGATCTTTTGACATGTTTTCATGATTTTTATTCGCTATATTAAAGGGAGGCAGTCGTCGGAACTCTACTAAAGGTTGCCAGGCTGAGGGACCCCTACCACCGATGTAAACACTGTATCTACATTACGCTTGCGAATGATGAATTTTAAAATATGTTAACAATGAATTTCGTAAAATTTAAATGTTGCAGCTATGTTGACTTGATGCATCTAGATGTCATACATGAAATACCTTGTTTGTGAACAAGAAAGTCGCACACGCGCATCCGACGACTGCCTCCCTCTAAAGACAGAAATTCCCAGATTCTATTGGTCGACATATCATGCAAAAGAATAAAGTAGACATACCAATACATGAAATTTTGGACTAAAATTCATTTAGGGTAGTACAACATTAGTTTCAACCCTTTAACCATCATGGTGGACCTCTAAAAGAGCAAAATTAGAGTGAAGAGATTTCCAGAATATGAGACACCATGGTTGATATTATAGAACAAAAGAAACAACTTGAAAGAAGTCGTATAGTAGCAAACTATAGCAACGCTCCACTTTGCTCATATTTGATTACATATGGCAGAACAGAGTGTATGTACGATATTTTCTAGCTCTTGTGGGCCTTAGCTCGTAATATTCATAATGTCAAGTGCGTTTGAACACGTTTTGATGTCCATCGAAGTACGTATAATAGTCGGCAACTATTGCAACGGACACACATATACACCATCATGGCATGCGGCTTTGTACATCAAAAACAGGGACACAATCTACCATTACCAAAGTAAAGGTGTCCGTTGTTTATAAAGTATTTGCGTTTATGTTTATTTTATTTTTATATTGCATGGAATTAATATAGACAATATTTGGTCCCTCTTCCGTCTGTGGTCGCATGATCGAAGACGAAGGTAACATATCGCATGTGAAAACTGGCATTCAGCAGTGTGCACTCTTGCAAAATTCATGCAGGTTCATAATCTTAAATATATTGAAGTAAGCATAATCTTGAATATATTGAAGTAAATATAAGCTGTAAGCTTCAGCAATTTAGGGTTTCTTCAGTACTGATAATTGCCATACTTACATGATAATGGCATGTGCCAAACTGCCCCCATAATTAAAAGTGAAACCTTAGTCCAGCCAATTTCATCATTTATCCCTTCTGATAAAACCCTTGAATAAAATGCAGCTCAAAGTTGCCACATACTTGCACGCGCTGACGACTATGGCGCGATGAAAAAAGAGAAGTTGAAGTAGACGACATTTATGCTCGGAATCTAATGGAAGCGAAAGGGCTCATGGTAGCAGCGTGATTGACGTCATCGGCGATACAGACGATTGGAGCTATCAAGGAGAGGAGTACTGTCAATATGCGTGAACAGTTCAGAGCGTTCGTATGACGGACAGCGATATTTCTGACATCGATTATTACTTTCCCTCGACTGAAATCAAACCATACCAATTTGAACCAAGATATGTAATAATGGGAAAGCATCTCCACACATATCTTGGTTGTGTTTGCGTTTTGTAGATATATGATTCCGTGGAGGGAGCCACTGTGCTTGTACAAGACCCCGAACTGGATTGGAGACTCTAAGTTGAAGTGACCCTGCGATCCTTCAGTCAACGCTACATTTCGAAAAAAGTTTTCTTCATCAGTAGCTTAAAATTAATTTTTGGTTAGTGAATGATACGGAATGTTGACTGATTGCAGTGTTACCATGTAAATCGAGCTTGGCCAGATCTCTAAGGTTGCGAAATCTCTGATATATCGGAAAATATTTATCCGCGATTTGACAAATCTATAATATCGTCTATTTTCGAAGTTAGGGTCGAACAGTACTTAGGAAATCGGGCTTGCTCAGATCTATACAGTGAGGAATGCTCCGATATATATTGGATATTTACCCGCAATTTGAAAAATCTAGTATAATCTATTGTTGTAGGCCTGAAGAATGTATTTCGCGCAAGACCAGCAAAAACTTCTGATGATGTCCAATCGGTCCTCTGTCCAAATCCCGATCATCAAGTAAATGTATTACATGTAGTAAAGAATGTACTTCGTGCAAGGCCTTGTTCCCAAACTCCCGATGATATCCGATCGGCCGTCTCGACGAAGTCCCGATAGCCATGTGTATGAAAATTTCGTGTGGACATTTAATGAAAACAAAATGCTTTAAATTTAAAAAAAAATGTATTTCGTGCATGAATAAATCTAATATTGTAAAACATGCAGGATTCTTGACTACCGACCATGAATGCTATTATTGAACTAAGAGTCGGACAGAGGTAGTCGGGTGGTCAGATCTGTTGGGTGGTGAAATCTCCGATATACATAGGATATTTACCCACGATTTGACAAAGTATCGTCTAGTATAATAGTTTAAGTCCTAAATCGCCGATCTTTTATCTGGTTAATATCGGTGATTTCGCTGACGTGTGTCGTGTAGTTTCGTCTTCGGATATTAAAAGAGTCCCGAAATCGCCCATCCGCCAAACCAGTGATTTTAGGCTATGTCAAGATACAAACCATATTGTGTAGTGTCGTCTTGTATTGATATTAGAGTCCCGAAATCCCTTATAAAACAATCATCCTTTGAAGGTGCAGAGCATGCTCTGTCAAAGTTAGAAGTTATACATAACTTCTATCTTTGACAGTTTTTAACATTTTACTAGTAGTACCTCGCCCGACTTTATTTAGCAACAGTCTTCGAAAAAGCTGTTCTGTGGGAAAACGGTAGAAACTAACACCGTTTTTGTTCTTCCTCGAGTCATTTTTGCACCAAACTGCACAACAGTTAATCATTTTTCATGCCACTGAGCACTCGATTAAAAAGTTGTAACGTGCAGAACTGCACTACCAGTCATAGACAGTCAGACAGCCAAGCGCTCATTAGCATAGACACTATCAACCGATCACAGTACCTGGCGATTCGGAATACGTTTGCCGTCGAAAAAATAACGTAAAAGATGCGCTCAAAATACATGACAGTTACCACATACGTAAATTACATGTTGAACTATGACACTCAGTGAATTTATTCCACAGTCTCCTTTCAGTTATCTTATAAATAATGTCAAACTGAGCACTCTCTGTGACACAAATTCATCAGCCGGGTTCTGGGCAAAACCAGAAAGATAGCACAACTCAGAATTAAAGAGAGGTAATTCCATATAAGCTTTATCGAAATGGGTACTTTCTAAATCTTTAAATGCTTGCGCTATGGTAGGTGTCAAAATTAACGATCTGATTTCCCTACAAACTGAGAGGCCGCGCTGGTCGCCATGCTAATCAGACGAGACTAGCGACACTGGCAGGCAGGCTATGACCTCTGCCTATTCTCATTTTAATGTTAAAACCATAAAACCAAGAAATCTAGTTGTTGTTGTCTGTATTGTTGTTTATGTTTATTAGTCGTGATGTTGTTGTTGACAAAAAAATTCAACTAACATAAATGTTGTGTTGTGGCTGTTTCGTACTGTAGATGTCATAGAAACGCTACAAGGACACTATCATTCTTTGACACGATGTATGCCAACGTACACTCTCTTCATGTGCATGGTCACGACCCCACGACCGGTCTTGTGAGAAAAACTTTGAAAAACTGCTTTATTTTCTCCCGACATGCATCGCCACGACCCCACGACCGGTCTTGTAGGAAAAACTTTGAAAAAATACTTTATTTTCTCCCGACATGCATCGCCACGACCCCACGACCGGTCTTGTAGGAAAAACTTTGAAAAAATACTTTATTTTCTCCCGACATGCATCGCCACGACCGGTCGTGAGGGAAAAACTTTGAAAAACTGCTTTATTTTCTCCCGACATGTATCGCCACGACCCCACGACCGGTCGTGAAGGAAAAACTTTGAAAAACTACTTCATTTTCTCCCGACATGCATCGCCACTACCCTACGACCGGTCGTGAAGGAAAAACGTCGAAAATATACTTCATTTTCTCTCCATGTCCATGGCCACGACCCCACGACCGGTCGTGAAGGAAAAACTTTGAAAAAATATTCCATTTCTCCCGACATTTATCGCCACGACCCTACGACCGGTCGCGCGAAGGAAAAACTTTTTAAAAAATACTCTGTTTTATCCCGAATCATTTTTTCAATGTCGATACGGTCATACACTGTGAAAGTATTGTATGACTTGATGATTTAGGCATAATACGTACAGTACACAATATGCGCAAATTGTCCTAGTCGAAGTATGAAACGTCTAAAAAATCAGATGGTAAACAAAATTATGAAAAGGCCTCCCAGAAAGTAACAATAAAATATTAATTTGTCGGTGATGTTGGAATCTCCAGGAATCACTCATCAGGCTGTACATAGGTAACCATGCTTTTAGGCCATCTGCACATTGCAGGCTAACGTTCGACCCATAAAACATTGCCAGCTGTACTCATGCGCTACATCCGCTAATGTGGATCGCGAAGAGGAAACTGGCGATGAGTAGTAGCTGAAGCAGTGGGGAAATACAAGAAAATTCAAATATGTAACTTTATATCCATATTTATATAAAGCTGCGACCAGCAACCATTCATGGAGAAGAAATGCTAGTTATAATGTCGACCGGTCGTGAAGAAACATGCAAAAAAATCTCTCCTGAAAGCCACGCACGACCTGCGACCGGTACAACGCCACTGAAGGTTTTTGAAAGAAAAGTCAGTGAAAATTTGTCCAACTTCTGGTGTCGGAAAGAATTACAACATATCCGGCTGGAAAAGATTGGTGGGAATTACCATGTCACGCATGCGTGTTTAAAACGGTCATGACCAACTCGAACGGCGCATATTACAAAAAAACCACGACGAAAATTGAGTCGTACGACCGGTCGTGTAGCGTGCTCATTAAAATCGTTGGTTCATTTTGGGCCACATATGAGGGGGGGGGGTCTAAAGTTGTAATTTTCGTCGACTTCGTACGACTACTTGAGTTGTAAAATTGTGAGAAAAAATGTCGCAAACAGCTTAATTTGAAATTTGAAATACTAAGTTCCTGATGAATACAAATGAATGCAGGCAAAAATCTATCGGAAGTATACAAATGTATCCAGAAATAGCAAGTTTAGTGTGAATAAATTTTGCAGATTTAAATATTTGATAGAAATTCTTTGTTGCTTGGTAAGCTTATGCTTTTCACAAAACTGGTGCAGGATGAATGAATGAATGTCAAGGTGTGGAAGCTTGAATATGATTTCTCAATTCCAATCATATTTATATCAGCTGCACTCAGTATCCATGACCACATACATTACACACTTGATATGTAAGGTAACAAAAATTTAATTTATTCGATCAGTTTTTGTTTCATTTTTAACAAATAATTAAAGGTCACCGTGGAAGGGAATTGAGAGCAAATTCCAAAGTCTCCAACTATTTCCGCAAATTAGATACAAAATACACAATCATAAATGGCTTCATGTCATGGTCTCCAAGCTAATTTGTAAAACGGTTTACCCTTAAATTGCTGTTTTGAGAATGTGCAAATTTGTAGTCAACTTATATTTCGTGGGGTAACCATTTTGTGATAAGTATGACTAGTGAACCAACTTCACAATTTACAAAGAAAACTGTGAAAGTATATGCATTTTCTTTTTGGATATCGATGTTGGCGACGGGTTTCACCTTAACCCATCAAGTCAATGCACTTCAGCGATTTTGGATCTGACGCTTCTCAATCATTTTGGTAGCGCACAAAGCTATTAGCCTACACAACATAATCGGGAACTGTTTCATTCAGAAGGTTCTGCGAAGCATCTTGTTGTATAACAATCTTCCTTCACATGAGTTTTCAGCATCACAGAGGAATAAAACTATCGACTTACAAGTAATATAGAAGTACACATTCTCAATTGCAGTGATGGCCCTCAAAATAACGTTTTGATGAAGGCATTACATATATCCATGGTCTTCAATTTATACACAATACTTTCCTATGTTATTCACTATGTCAAAATCGTTCTGCTGGGCGTTGAATAAACCAGTTCTCAATTTCGACTCACAACCTCAGAATGTAGGCTTGATTGTGATGTAGTCCATTGTTCAAGCCACCATTTCATTGGACGCTAGGGATTCATGCCAACGTGCGTCATCGATCTTCCAGCCAATCGCATTGTAATCCTGTCACAAATACAGGTGCGGTGCCGTTTTTATTCCTTGCAAATCCTATATCTTCTTGAGTCACATCTCATCATAGCTTTGAGTTTCCTATAAATTGCACAAGTCTTTCAGATGTGATGCAAAAATACATTTCTGGCATTGAAATCGGAATATTGTGCAACTTTGCAAAGTTAGGTTGTATACTGTCTGTCATATGGATATCTTTAGAGGTTATTTTCTGTCATGCTTAGACTTGCAGGCGTCGAAAAAAAATTTCTAGCATCTCCTTCTCCCCTAAGTCAGAAAACTTGTGATATTTCGGCAAATAACTAAGTCTGCTCAAACCGTGAACAAAATGCCCTGACATTACATACAGATATGTTTTAATTACACCGGTCAGATATAGTTTGCACAACATAGAAATCATGCTTTCAGTATTCAACAGTAAGTTTGATCTTATACAGCATTTATACAACTTTATTATTATTAAATGTTAGTTGTCAGTCACTTGGTTAATTGACATGTATATGCGTACGGTAATTTTACAAATATCTCACCGTACAGTGGGGAAGGTTTAAGTTTCTGACATCGGGCAGAGGGCGTGGGTCACTTTTTAAGAGTAGGATAGGGGTCACAATTGACCTGAATTGCCCTGCCAACACCCTTGGTATTAACGAAGGCTCCCTAACACCATAAATGGCCAAACCAGATTTATGGATAATCTCAACTCAGCTGTGGTTGGTCTGCATGATCTCCTTGGTATGTAATGACTATATCTCTCACAGAAAACGAGTTTCCATGCGTTTTCTCAAGATCATGGAAAACGAAAATTAATGGATGTTTGTTCATCATAGAGATATCGAATCGTCAACGATGACAAGAAAAGGGGGCATCTATGAAAGTATATTAGTTTGAAGATGCCTATTTATTGGACAGTCAAAAATTAGAAAGACAGTAAATTTTGAACCTGTCCACTTCTTTTCAGAATTTGTTCAAACTTCATAGGTCGTCCTGTACGTGTTCAGTCATCAACCTGCATCACGCGTATACATAGCGTATTTATAACGTACTCATAGGTTAAATACGTTTTGGGTACGCTAGACAATTATCTGGACTCAATTCTTGCGATTTTTTATTCTGAGTCTCCATTCGAATTATGTGGCGCGCCAATTACAATTCCTTCAATAGTGCATAACAAAAAAACCCAAAGGAAATGTCAGACACGGATTCGAAGGATACTGCCGAGGCTTTTCAACGCTCAAAAATCAACCGGAAATCTTGCAGCGTGTTCGCTAAAGGAAGGAAAAACCGATTTTGGAAGGTTCAGCAAACGCTTGTCACGTGACTATTATGCAAATAATGATTGTGTACTGTGCACGGTTGGATTTCCCAATATCAGGGCTTTAGGAAAATATACACTTTATTGGGGTTTGGGACTTCTATAACTGAGAAAAAAATTAAAATCTGAAAGTTTGTATATGATATGTAGCTTTTGAGTTCAATAAGTTTAACGAATCTTCAATATTTTAAAACATCTAAAAAGGGTGTTCCCACGGAGTTTACTAGTATAACGCCCTCCCCATGATTCAAGATGTTATGCGATACGATGTTACCTATTTGACATCTTATTCTGTATGATAATTCATGTACTGAAGGCATTGCCAAGAAAACGCGTTATCTTGGAGCGTCCCCCACGTGCGTAACTAAAGGCATGAGTGTGAGGCCAAGATCTGAGGATGAGACTGTCACCACTTATTTAATTATTTAATGGAGAGAGAGAGAGAGAGAGAGAGAGAGAGAGAGAGAAGAGAGAGAGAGAGAGAGAGAGAGGAGAGAGAGAGAGAGAGGAGAGAGGAAGAGAGAGAAGAGAGAGGAGAGAGAGAGAGAGAAATATCGAGTGTATTCCATTGTGAGATTTTTTATCTTATAGACAATCAAAGACAGAATGAAGTTTCCATGAGATGACCATATTAAGTATATGTTGTTAAGAAGAACTTTAGAGAAAGAACGAAATTTGGATGTGCAAAATTACGACGTTTGTTGTCATCTTGTAATACATACGATATACCGGTACAGAGTGATTTGAAATACCACACTCAAAATTAACACATTACTTATAGTAATACAGAAAGCAGTCAAACGGTTTGGAGTTGAACTCTTTATTTGAAATATCACAGTCAAAATTAATTAAATCAAATAAAGTAAACCGTTGCACAAAAAACCCTCCCTCCCCACACCAAGGGACTGATTTCTTTCCCCTGTGCCCGACCGCAACTATTTATTGCATAAACTACAGTCCTTCTTGTCCTGGTTTGTTTTTACCCTATACCAAAAATGCTACTTCTGCACATGCGTTTGATTGCCTAATGTATCAGCAAGCGAGCGTGAATTACTAATTTGTAAACGCCGCCACCGGATTATCACAGTTATACCACTCTTCGCCTCGTGCCCATTGTTCTAACCATGCTCTCTAATTTCCATAACCGAATAATTTATAATTACCACCTGGCTTTCTTTTGTTTAAAAAGTGTCCGATTTACAAGTCTTTTGTTTAAAAAGTGTCCGATTTACTAGTAAATCGGACAGTTCTTTTGTTAAAAACTGTCCGGTTTACTAGTAAATCGG
The DNA here is from genome assembly GCF_041260155.1 of Ptychodera flava. NCBI lineage: Eukaryota > Metazoa > Hemichordata > Enteropneusta > Ptychoderidae > Ptychodera > Ptychodera flava. Next base: position 8,237,698 of record NC_091932.1, on the reverse strand, counting down.
ACACTTTTAAACAAAAGAACTTGTAAAATGGACACTTTTTTAAACAAAAGGAAGTCACGTGGCGACGAGTAAAAAACAAAAACAAATGCCAGACATTATACCAGAAGAAATTTATTTCACCATTAAGTACAGAGGAAAGACACTTTAAAAGAATCACCGGACTGAATTAATTTTGCACGACTGTACATCTCAAAATGAATTACAGGTCACCGTGAAATAACGGTATTGATTGCAAATATCACTTCTGTGTTAAGGTTATTGTTATCACGATCATTCGAAGCTGAAATTTAAGACTTAAAGTCAGTTTTCAAGACTGAATGTAGAGGTTTCAGTCGCCTTAGGTAAAGTTAAATCTAGCTACAGGCAAACACACACGCAGTACCACAGTCATTGTGGATCTAGACATATTGTTTTTTTGTACTTGCAGTTTCTGTTGCGCCTTTCTCTGACGTGTAGCATGGTCTTCCGATTGTGGCCGTCAACACTGGCATGACCGGGGGACTTTTCTTTTCCATCTTTGGCTTTGGTAGTTGAAGTGCACCGGATACAGCTTTCATTTGTACTTCATCCGCCATATCGATATACGTAGAGCGACTCGGCAATTGTGTGTATGCTGCTCAAAGTTTTCGACCCAAATGAGCAAAACGTGACTCTAACGTCGATCTGCAAACACCTTTTCACTTCATTCAACCAACCAATCAATCAAACATAATTCATACAATTCAAATCAAACCAGGTGCTCAACCACGTCATCGCACTACAATAGCAACACATGTCAACTTTGTTTTATCCAATCATGCGTTATTTTTTTTATACTTTCGTTCAACAAGGTGTCAAAACGCGTCAATGTTTTCCTGCCAAAGTTTCAACTTGCACTGCACTAAAATTACAAATAAAAACATTCGGCGTGCAAACAAGGCTCTAAAACTCGGCAAATTCGTGGTATAACACGGTCAGCGAACTCGTAGTCGGCGGTTTACGGAATTTAACGGTACAGTTTGCCATAAAACTCCTCGGCCCTGCGGGCCTCGGAGTTTTACTGGCAAACTGTACCGTTAAATTCCGTAAACCGCCTCCTACTCGTCCGCTTACCTATAGGTAATTTCATCAACAAACGCACCAGCAAGTGTTTGGAAGGGGGAAGGTTGAAAATTCTTTGGGTAGTGGGGGAATTGAAAGTTTTGCTCTACGTATGCGAAAGATAGAGATGTAAATGAAAATGAAACTTTTGCTATATTTCGCAATGTTGACCAACCCATAAAAAATCCCTGATCAGTCCACGGACTAGCATAATTAGTTGTGTTGACGAATTAATTACAAGATATGTGTAAACCCCTATGAGAGATTACGTCCTTGTAATGGAATGTAAAATCAAAAAAAAGAGTCAAAAGGCTAGGTTAGGTTATATAATCATTTATTTTATTTACTCCGATCAGTCAGAACATGAAGAAAGGAGAGGAACTGATAGAGAAAACAGTGACAAAACTCAATACGTTTGGGCCGCCTGTGGTGATAATCGAAGTAGAGTCCAGACTGAAAGAAGTATCGAGGCGGTTCAACCGGAACTTTATCAGTTCATCGTCATCAGATGATTACATACGAAAGTGAAGCATATTGCATGCAGGGAAGGTATTTCTGAAACTCACATGGTAAAGGGTCAATGAACTTCACGATTGAGGTTAATGTTGGTCAATACGAGTGTTCTTGTCAATCGTGACTTCTACTCTCAGCCATGTAAAATATAGAAAAATTGATTGTCAGCTTAGGGCCTGGACAAAATTAATGGGGGGGGGGTAGGGCTGGTGCGACTGGGTGGGTGAGGGTCACCATTTTTTCAAGCAGCAGTTTCGGGAATGGTTATTGCATTTCGTGAATGAATCAGGAGAGAGTCATTAATTTCTGTGCAAAGTTTGGAAAAGATCAACAAATATTTAAAACACTGTGTTGAAATGTGGATGCAATAAACCAATGTATTTGAATGCCTGGCGAATTTATGAAATATCCACAAGAATTTACAGTTAGGGCACAATAGTTTCCGATAACACTTGTAATGCAAAATGTATCCCCTGCATAACAATTCAAAAGCACACAAGAACACTAAAGAGGCACTCCCACTTGGTAACATATTTGAAACACATTTTTCTAATGCCAACGGTCGTTTTTGACGAGGCGACTGAACGCGGATCGCGAGATATCGATAAACATGTCATTTCCCGAGCGTATTTTTCACATCCCGAAGTTTTACGATCGTTTCTGATTTTGACCCGAAATCCCCCGAAGGTTTGTTGTCGTGCTGATTGACGATATTCTAGGGAGTCTACAATAAGTTCGAACGACGCAATTAATTTCAATTACTTCCCTCTGCAAAGACTTTATATACAGCATTATGCCATTACCTCAGGTAAGTTTTGTAAAACTTCTCCTTAGTTTTTGTCGTTTTCATTATTCTAAATCAGTTGTACTATATTTTTAACCAATACCGCATAAACATAGGTTTTTATGTGTCAAATATTAGCCGCCTCCGATGACTACATTTTGTCGTCTGCCACACTGTACGCCGCGCGCGTGGTATGCGTTTATGCATACCATTCGGCGGCCGCTATGTATCAACCGCACGTAACTGTGCTAGTCACCTATGCGAATTCTGGTGGAATCAAACTTTGTTTTCCGTTTTTTCTCAGAGTCAGTATGACTCGACTTTCCCCAGGGGGCATGACCGAATGGCTGAATTTAGGTGGGCCACCGGAATTCAAACTTTTACTTTTTTGAGGACATGTTTTTATCGAGATCTCGCGATCCGCGCGCAGTCGCCACGTCAAATATCGACCTTTGGCATTAAAAAAAATGTGCTTTAAAAATGTTACCAAGTGGGAGTGCCACTTTAAAATGACTTTCGAAAGTAAAGTTATATCTTTCATACATCCTACAACAAAAATAATTGAAGTCTGATATATTTTATAGTGTACATCGTAATATTGTCAGTATTTTCAGCGTTCTTGTATGCGTAATTCCCAAGGATTAATGTAAATTTTTGACAAATAATAATGTTTGCCGATGGACGAGAGAGCTATTTTGATATCACCAGCCCTCCCATACTTCAAATTCTGCCGTCCAGGTCTGAATTACAATAGATAGATCTGTCGCTGTCGCAATAAGTTGTCTTTATTAGAATCATACAAGTTAGGCTTGTGTAATTTGTGGTTGATGAACAAATAGCAGCACAGGAAATTACTGAAGCAGAATGCGGTCAGTATTGGCGCGATATTTCAGGATTTACTTTACAAAATCCAATGCTTGAGTAGAAGAGACGAATTTAAGGAACAATGTGTTAAAATCTGCAAGCCATAACCGTATAGTTGTCAAATTCACTGATTACGGTATCATCATTATTATCATCATGATTTCATAGCTCTAATGGGTTTATCTTTTTAATAATCACTACCATCCCATGGGAATGTTTATATTAACCGTGTTTGACTATATAGTTATATTTGGGTCTTTTGCGTTTTGACCATCTTTGCACAAAAGTTCCATTGTAAGATATAGGTAGCTTTTAAACGTGTCATTCTGAGTTAGCGTATTCTGTAAACTTTCATACAAACATTCAAATTGTGAAAAATGTGCCCAATTAATGGAACCAAGAAAAGAAAAACCATTTAGCATGTTGAGGCAAAGATCACATGCTCACGATGCACAGTGAGTACATTGATATGCGGCCCTCGCAAAAGCATCTTTGTTAGCAAAGATCTCTTGTCTGGGCAGCTGGATGCTCCACGAAATCAGAGCTGGGTAATTAGCAGGAGACCTGTAGTCAAAGTAACGGACAAGTGCGAGCGGACAATGTCGCTAAGACAACATTGACATGTAAGGTGCGGTCACTTCCCTGTCCTTCTTGACCACACTACATATAAATTACTTTTTGTGATCGCATAAATAATTACTCCCTTGTTTCCCCTTTGATCTCAAATTTCAACTGTATTACTTGAAATATGTAAAAATAGTCTTGCGTAAATCAATCTTTCTTGTGCAAATGTGCGTCAGTTTATCTCACCTTGTGGCTAGGTGACTGACCTGCCATATTGTTATTTCAGCAGCTCTGAAAAGGAAACTTCGTTTCCCTGAATATCAGGCACAGTGATTTGATGGCCTAGCAGAATTACATTGACAATTACATTCACCTGTATGGGTGCAACATGCCAGCAGATAGACTTGGTTCAAGTCTGTGATTTGTGAATATTTGAGTGGGGTAAACGCGATGATTTGTGTTCTGTTTTGATGTGAAACGCGTGAGTGGGGTGAACACGGTGAGTTGGGTGAATGCTATACAGGAGAGTTTCTCCCGGAATCACATGAATTCGGCGGAAACTAACTCACGACTGCGCAGACTCAAAGGTAATCGATAAGAAAACCTGGCCTGGGCTGCCAAATTCTAAATAGGCCTGTGTGAAAAGAGAGAGGGACGTAAGAAACTACTGCAAATGATTTTATATTTAGAAATTCACCTACTTGAACCAAGTCTAGCCAGCAGAGTACACCACAGGGTCCGGCGAGCAATATTCGTCTAGAAATTATGAATATGATCAATAAATGTCTTGTATTAAACTTTTTTTTTCATTATACAAGCCTTACCTGTGTCTAGTGTGTGCCTATTACTTTACCCTAGCTATCTGTGGATAGTATTTCAAAGAAAACAGTCTATATCTGTTAATTACCCTCCCTAATCCCCTTCATTAATTTGTTCTGCCGATCGCCAACGCGGGGGCTTATCGCCCTGACCAAATACCTCGTTAGCAGTCCGTCTACTACCTTATGAGCTGCTAACGAGGTATTTGGTCAGGGCGATAAGCCCCCGCGTTGGCGATCGGCAGAACAAATTAATGAAGGGGATTAGGGAGGGCAATTAACAGATATAGACTGTTTTCTTTGAAATACTATCCACAGATAGCTAGGGTAAAGTAATAGGCACACACTAGACACAGGTAAGGCTTGTATAATGAAAAAAAAAGTTTAATACAAGACATTTATTGATCATATTCATAATTTCTAGACGAATATTGCTCGCCGGACCCTGTGAGTACACGTACCAACTCTAGATATCTGCCATTGTCACAACTCCGTTCAGCTTCACTCTGGGAAATGCCTCAACCTGTCTGTTCCGAAAAGTAGTCGAAGTTGTCTAGTCCTTACCACAGGCGCATAAACCGTCGCTACGCGAAGCCGGCCTGTATACCGGAGGAAGAAGATATAGTCCGCTATACAGGCCGGCTTCACGTAGCGACGGTTTAGGGACCGAGCACAATTAACGGCAGGGGGGGGGGGGCGGAAGAGAAAAGGCGGGGCACGAAAAAAAATGTGTTCTTGGGGTGGGCCATGAAAATTCCAGGGAAGGTAAGGGGTGGGCCACCAAAATATTTTACACCATCACAGACAGAGAATATTTTTCAGCAGTTTTTTCCTTGTTGAAGCTGTAGTTCCTTGTGTAAAATTATTGTAGCATGATGAAATGCCAAGTCTTAAACCTCACAATGCAGTTGTTATGTGTAAAATGAGCAATATTATTATTGAAAATTGACTTAATTTGTCATCAATAATAATGGTTGGTAATGATACAGAGGCTAGGTTGAAACTGGTTATTTCATCATGCTATAGGAAGAACTAGAATACGTAGTGGACACTCAGGAAAAAAATACTGAAAAAAAGGAGAAAAAAATGGCATTAATGGATCTTTTATAGTTAGCCCATGAAGGACTATTCGAATGGCAGACTGTCATTACAGTGGAGTAACATTGAATATCTTGGGTAGTCATAGAAAGGCAGACACTGGGTTTCGGAAAGTGCATTGAAATCACAATGGTCATGTTATACATTTTTCCCCAACATCTGAAAACATCATACACTCAGTTGAAGTAAAGCATAGACATACTGGTATATGAAATGCTAAACATGCATACCAGAAAACAGATTCAAAAATAATTATGCAGTTCATTTCAGTCTTCTCAGCGACAAAATTGTCCTAAAATTCTTACTCTTTGCTGTATCATACTTTGGAAATTAAAAAGACAATGCATTCATTCTATATACCATAGGTGATATGTACATGACCCCTGTGTGACCATTTATCCTTATCTTATCATATCAGTTTGTAATGAAATTTGATCCAGAAAACACATTTTAGGTTATTTTTGAGGCAGCAGACCATTTTCAGCCAATATTTCTAGTATGAGTCACACTAAAACTGTTATTCTGTCATAGTAAACAAAAGACCTTTGTACTTGGTATCTGCTTTTACGCTTTGTACCTCTTCCAGACCATTCATGTTTATATTTGCTTTAGTGACAATTATTGCTCTTTTTGTTCAAAGTGTGTTCTATTTTGATCTCCTGCCTTGGAGTATGCATCATTTGGAAAGGTATTGAGGGTCAGTAGCTGTACATAATTTGGCTACTTTTTAGTATTTTGTGTTCTGTGTGTTTCACTTGAAGTTCTTATTTTACTCAGAGTATGATGAAATGTACAATATTGAGCTTGTTAGACTAACTTGGAGATGTGCAGTGAACACTGTCATCATTAAAAATAATTCATGTCTAAATCAATGCTTCAACTATAACAACTATAACAGCACTGAATGAACTTGTAGATTGTTTATAAGGTATTTGGTAATTTCATCATTCTTTGAGATTAAAATAGCACAACACAATACTGAAAAGTAGCTGTAGGTGTTACAAGTAGTAAAGCTTGAACATATGTTATTTTGTTTGTTTATTATTTATATATTTATTTGTTTAGTATTTATTTCAAGAATGCAAGAATGTTTTTTCACTAAAGCATATATTAAAAGTTATAAGGATTATATATATGTGTACAACTTTGTACCTATGTAATCTTTCTTTTTTGGGGAGGGGGGCCACAAAAATTCTGTTGCCGATGATGGGGGGGACCCACTAAAATTTTTTGCTGGTGTTAGGGGGCCTGTAAAAAATATATGCACCACATATTTTTTCTTCCAGCCCCCCCCTCCCGTTAATTGTGATCGTTCCCTTATGCGCCTGTGGTCCTTACCAGATATCAGAGTACCACGTGACCGTAATACTTGTGTAATTGAAGACGAACACGCCGGTAGAATTGAGATTGATGGCTTTATTTAAAGCACGGGAACTCAGTCACGAGTTACAACACCTGCATGGGCGGATTGTCAGGTCGAACAGCACGGGGTATCACCTGAGAAACAACATGTCGTACCAGAACGTGTTGTACGGGGCCATGACTCTACCGTCACTAAGCAGTGGTTCAACATGATAACTTTTGTCATTTCTATGAGTGTTTGAACCTCGCAAATTATACTTACCTCAAATAAAACGGATTATTGGACCTGCTTTAATGTTCACATCGCGAGCAGACCATAAACGTGTCAGAATCCTACCACAGCTGTCATAACCGGGCTGTCATAACATGGACAAACTTCATATAACCCTACAGTCCCTACACGTGACCTGCATCTCATTCTAAATTTTTAACCTGCTTAAGGCAAGTACCCGAAGAAACTACTTTAGAGTATATTATGAAATTGCTCTTTGATGCTGTATTACGTAATATTTTTTAAAATTTAAACGCGGTGCATTTTTTGTCAAGTTATATGTGATCGTTATTCTATGAATTCATATTACGCATTAATCTTTCATTTCAACATTCTCATGTCCGATGAGCATGCGCAGGTTAGGGGTTACCCTAACCCGGTTTAAAGTTTTCGGCATTATTCAAATTTGCTTCGAAGTCATGAAGATTTTAGAAGAACGAAAAGTTCCCTTCCAAGAATCGTAAAATGGGAGCCTCTGTGGCTATAATTCGGGTCTTTACAATGCACTTAATACCATCTACATTAAACATGAGACCAACTTCAGTATTTCCTGACAAAATTTTAACCCTCAGTTAGAGATAATCATCAAATTTAAGTTAACGTAAGCTTGCTTAGTAAGTTTTAAAGGCACCCAATATTTTTAGTTATGCAATCAGTCAGAAAACATATATTCATCAACAAAATTTAGGACCCTTTGGCGGTAATTCTTATCATTTCTGTTGTGTAAATTTCTGTTTTAACCTCTTCATATTGTCGAATATCCAGTAGTTGCGGAGAGTGTCATTATCGGATAATTGTCATTCAATTTGATTATTATATACATAGATAACATTGCATTTGAACAAGCAGACTGTTGTATTCTGCTTCTGATCTGATCGTTAGACAGCAACTTCACAACATCACTGCTGTGTTCATTGTCACTTTTCGACGTTGTCGCTCACTCCGGTACATATCATTCAGTGTTGTCCTTATATCGCTCACTCCGGTACATATCATTCAGTGTTGTCCTTATATTTAAAAGTAACCATGCAATTTAAGAGAGTAGACGGGTGGACTGCGAGGGAGCGAAGCGACCGAGGGGGAGAGCGCGAGAGGGGGGTGTCCCCCCTCTGGCAAGGCGAAAAATGAAATTTCGGAGTAACGTGTTGAGTGGAAATGGTGTTCTCTGGTGGCACTGAGGTGACATTTGACTAATTCATTGAACATTTAGCTGAGACTGAAACAGTACTTTTGTTGTGTGTCTTAGACGTGGCTCACATACAACAAGACAAACAAACATGATTTTGTTTTGTTTGTATTATTTATGACATACCGGCACTTATGTTTTTATTTGCAGTAAAGTCACCTGCAGTCTGCTCATTTCATTGCTCATTTCCCATCTTTTATTACTGGTAAGTAACCCCGGACTCACTAAAAAAATGTTAAAATTATAATCAGAAAGAATATATGATAAGTACAATCTACGTTAAATTAATACTAGTAAGTATTCACCATCTGGCCTACCTATATAACTGTTTTCATGATGATATTTAAAAAAATGATATTCAATTCAATCAGAAAAGAATTAATTAACTTAGGGACCACGTCAAAAGATGGATGTCGGATAAAACACTTAATTCTTTCAAACTTCATTTTGACGCCATCGTTAAAGATGACCTAAGATGACCTTCATAGTAATCAAATCAATCACGCTGCTCGATCAAAGCCAACACCATTGGCGCGTCCATCAGCCCATCACACTACTTAACAAGTAAAAGATCGGGTTCAAAAAGCCACAAATGGGTATTTAGAAACTGTTTTATGTCTGTGCAGTTCCAAGCGGGGAAAGGGGTCGCGAAACTGCTAATCGTACGTGTGCCGTCTAACACCGAGCAGTGCGATTCCGAAATTAAAATAATCGAATTACGTTAAAAGTAGCCGGGAAACACGCAAAACAGGCGGGTTGTTTACCCGGCCCCCGGCTTCTAAGGACAGCACTGTCATATCACAAAGAAAATAAAAGAGGCAAATGTAATTATCCAGGGAGAACAAAGCTGTCCCTTCAGAGGTGCAAAGAATTCTGACACAGGTATAAGAACAGCAACGTTTATAAGCCTAGGCCATTTCATGACAAAACATATCATGTTCTTAAATCCATGGGCTCATTATAGTAGTTTGTGACATTAAGATTTAATTGTTTCCAGGAAGAAAAGCTTTAAATTTCATGCGCTACTATATGTCACAGAGACAATTTTCAGTATAGTACCGCACTCGGTTGATTTCAATAAAACTGGTATGAAATTGATACCAGTGAAATACTAGAGTGAAAGATCAGGAAAAGGTCATGGAAATGACCGATATCAGAGATGGCCTGTAACTGCTAACATTCTTATCTTACGAACCAAAAATGAAAATTTCTGAGGCAAAGTTTACTTTGTGTAAGATCAGTAACATCTGCGACTCAGTAAATCTCATCGCTGGATTTGACTTTACCTTTGATAGATAAAGTTTTTTGACTGCCCACGGTGAACCATGACTGGAAGACGGATACTTTTTAAGACTAACCGACTGAAAAATTACCACACATTCATTAGTTTGTCCATTACTGTTCATTTGACTTATGTTGATTTGTTAACTTATCTCGTTTGGAAAATTATTATGAAATTGATAAATATACTACATTGATATTATTCTGAAATTAATAAAACGAGTTCCTTGGTTTCCGGTCAATCAAAATCTTAGTATTTTTAGTGCCCTGTCGATCTAACTGTCCATGCTTGTGATCTGGCACCTGGAATCCTTTGTTTACTTTGATAGCCCAGCGAAGTACTGACCAGCGTTAGAATGACGGTCAGTGCAAAATTTACATATTGATCCTTCTCCTTGCCTTGTAATCGATAATTGGTTGTGGCTGGTAGTTATGCAAATGTGAATTATATCAAGTCTCGTTTTGCCATGAGCAGCAGACATACACAGCACTGACGAATCACCAGGATGGTCGCGGATGCCTTATTTCACATGTGATAACTTTAGAGAACTGGAAATAGGAGACCACCTCGCCACTTTTCCAAAATTCGTAACATATAGATACTGTAAGAAAGCTCCAAGGAATTGAAACAACCATAGCATTGGAAGAGGAACGCTCTGAGCAGCAAATATAAACGCCACTGACGAGTCATCGGGATGGCCGCGGATGCCTTGATTTCACATGTGATAACTTTAGAGAACCGGAAATAGGAGACCACCTCGCCACTTTTCAAAAATTCTTAACATATATATTAGATACTGTAAGAAAGCTTCAAGAATTTGAAACAACCATAGCATTGGAAAAGGAACGCCTGAAGTTAATTTCTATCACTTTACGGACAATTTGTTGACGATTGCTGCAGGTCACGGTAAGCTTTGAGAAGGTATCCTTTACACCTGTTACTCCTGAACAACTTTATTTAAATAATTTGAAATGAATATTGTGATGGTTTACCACACTGTTCTGCCGTAGCGAACGACTGATTATAGCTCTGTTGGGTATGACAATATTTCAACCTGTTTGACGGGTTCGACGCACATTTGTTGTAATTATCTAGATAACATTTTCCCATGGTTCATATTGCGCGGTGTCGTGAACTTGAAGTTTGCGAACCCATTGTACTTGTTTGCCACAAAGCAAAAAAATCATTTTTCTCCAACCTTTGTCAAGTGCCTTCAGAGATGATTTCCACGTACTATGCCGAGTGTTATAAATGACGTTCAACATGCGGTGAGACATTTTAGCTTCCAATAATGAAGCGGTCGTCGGAACTGCGCATGTGCGACTTTCTTGTAACAAATGTATTTCATGCACTGTACATGGATGCATTGTATCAACATGCATAGCTGTAATATTTAAATGTCGCGATATACCTACAAGGATGTAACTTTCCTTTCCCTGAGATACACTGTCATGTTCTCGCACAGCTTGAAAATATCACACAAACACTCGTACACCTGCAAAAACTGTGAACAGCATCCGAAAGTATATAATATTGTCTAACTACTGGGGTTAAACTGTTAGATCTCCGATAGGTTGATGATTTCTTTAAAGAGCTCTTTGAGTGAGACTAACATGCATACTTTTTCACTCGTAAATCCGCTTTTTAGCCTACCGAGCATGTGAACGTTTTGCAAAGGAATCAACCAAGACCACGCAATATTTCAATTTTGTCTATAATAGAGAGATCTCGACCCATTTCTCTGTTAATTTCATCATTTGTCTGAACGTTTTTGATTTACTGGATTGTTTCAATGTATTAATATGAATGCCACTTTAGGAATAAAGAATAAGTGTTTTAGTATCGGTAGATTTTACAGGATTTGTAAACAAGGATTTGTAAGCAGAGGGCTATGCAGTAAATTCCTATTCACGCAATTTATTGTTTTGTCCTTAAAAGGTTCAAAAACTATGCGCGGCGGGACGAAAAGCAAACTCACCTAATTAGATTTCGCGACTTACGCTCAGCGTTGTTATGCTTTGGTGGCAATAGAGCAAGATATTGATAAAGTTTAGTGATATATTTTTTCATATCACTGTACCGAACCTGATGGTGACCGCAGATATTAGAAATTCAAAATGGCCGCCATCCCTGTGTTAACTCTATGGGGAAAAATAAAAATTTTCGAATTTCGAAAAACTAAGCCGGTGAAATTTTCTTTCACCAAGAGCTTTAAAATGAACCCCCACATGTGGTATATCAGAAGTGAATTGTAAAAGTTTGAGAGTCCGAATGTTTGTCCCTGAGGTGCGTTGTACCTTAAGTACAAACATTCGGGACGAAAAACAACGCTTCTATGCGAAGCCATCCACGTGTAATATTTGTCGGATTTTCTCTCGTCTCTCTATCAGCCCATGTGACCTTGTAAAGTGTCACAGTAACAGTCGCCAACATCTTTGAAATCAGAACATTTAGGACTAGTAGTATTTACAACAACAACAAAAGACATACTTAGTGTCTCTTCCAACATTTAGGGAACGCTTGAACAAATATTCCAAATACTGAAACTTTGTTCGATTCTGCCGAGGAAACCTGCCAATTTGATACATGGATTGTTTGAGTTTGAATATCTACTGTCTAAAATTCAATGTCTCTCTACACTTTCAATTCTCTACTGTACTCGCAACAAAGTTATTTCAAAGTCTATGGCTGAGAAAATTGCAGCATCTTTATTAAAATATCATCATTTAAAAATGGCATTCAACAGAAATGGGCGTGATGGTATAATTGCTGTTTTGAGTGAAAATGTCAATAGGAAACCAAGAGTAACTAAAAGCAAAAAAAATATTGATTCATTGTTTGATCACTTCAGTGGAACCTAATGTGATAACGGTGTATTTTGAATAAAGAGAGGTTTTTCTTCCACATTATAGACTTGTCTAGTAGTTTATTTTTCAAAATAAATAAAATTTCATTCATTCACCAATACAAAACTAATGGTATATCAGTCTTACAATGTTCTCTAGGAGTTTTTGAGTTCAAGATAGGAAAACACCCTCACTAATGCCCCATTGTATTTAATCATGTTTCCATTCAACGTATTAAAGCAAAGTGATACCTACATCTCATCATTATTCAGTCTAAATAATTTTACAGCAATCTCACAGCACTGATACAAAAAAAAAAACATTGTATGCATGATTGTCACGGTAGAGTAACATTTAAAAGCTGAAGTGAACTTGATTTAAAGGCTTTATTGATGCAATTACTTGTTATGTCACATATTTTATCGTTGTAAGTTGTCAAGAATTTCATAATTTTGAAGTATATCATGTAAATATTACCATAAATTATGCAACATAATTTCTCATCTTTGCCTCCAGGGGGCGCACTTCATCAACAAATTCTCCGGGTTTTAGAACTTTTGGCTATATCTAAAGAACTAAGGTGGTGACCCCCATTTTTCTTCGATTGATATACTTTTGGTCACTTATCCCTCGATTGAGGAAGTTTCATCAAAATCTATTGGCGGGAAATACTAAATTCTGCCATGTTATTTCTTAATTATTCAGTCCATTGTTTTCCTATGCAGAAGTATGAAAATCATAAATTTAAATGATTGGATATCTCAAAAAAATTCATGGTGACACCCTAATTTTTGTTGACTATATTAATCTATATAGGGTTCTTGGTCCTTCCAGAAATTTTATTTGAAATCTATTGGTGAGAAATAAAAGGCGCACCAAACATTAAGGGAGCTTTCATTTATTATAATGGGGTAGGCCGGGGGAAATCGGAGCGTGTAGCTTAAAATGTTATCCTCCCCTACTTTGTCTTTCTCAAATATGACCCTCCCTTTTGCCAAACTTGTTGAACATGACCATCCCCTGCCTTAGATAAGCAAACTTACATTGTTTCATAATCATGCCGCGATTTCCAAGTTGTACATATTCATTCTACCTGACCATGGTACTTAGAAAATACATGTTATTTCAGTTCTGGTATCACTATCATTGTCACTGTTGTAAGAATCAATAGAGTCTGACTGTTTTGAACATTTAACCACATCATCATCATCATCATCATAATCAACAACAATAACAACAACAATAACAACAACAATAACAACAATTGTTGCATCAACATAACTATGGAAAACATCGTCATCGACATCGCCCTCTCCATCTCCCAGATTGCTATTTTTCATTTGGTGTTTACAATCTCTACATTATAAGCCGTCCAATATTCTGTCCTACATATACCTCTACAATTTCTACTGTGATTAACATTCTATTTAATATGCCGTGATCCAGAATATTTCCTGCAATCAGCAAAATTTTGGTAAAATTCCCAACAACCCCTGCCGGCAATGTTTCTTGAGAATGATCTTTGTCGATCTTGATCATCTGAAACCATTGACTGAAAACAGACTCACTTTTCTCTGAATGTACTCCGTTAACATTCTACGCAGTTGTAGAGCCACTCTTTCAAGATTCACTTTCAATTGTGTTCGACCGTGTCTTTTTTGAATTGTATTTGATATAATATCTCATTGCACTGCCACTGGCGACATTATGCAATTTATTTTGAAACGACAATTTGCTGTGGAAAGAATGATTCTGAATTCGTTGACATATCAGCTGTACCTTCGATATCAAAACTTACACTTTAATTTTTATTGTAATGATAATGAAGATGAGAATTTTCAGTTGACCTTGGATTCCACCATTAGGTACAGCCATGTAGGAAAAACTCTGTTCAATGTCATATTTCTACTTTGCACAGACTATGGTTCTTAGTTAAAGAGGGCTATTTTGGCGGAGTAATAAATTTGAAAAAAAAAACACCACCTCTTTTGTCTGAACGGTCTTTTATAGGACGTCTTTTCGGCAGCTGCTATCAAGATGTAATAGAGGTACCATGAAACCAAACTTGTCGAGAATATGCCATAAGCATAACAAATAAGTGTACACATCACAAGTATCATGATTCAGTATCTTTTTACTCATTTTGTGTTTAATGGAAGAATGACCGGACTCCGTTCAGGTGAAGCTTGTCTTTGTGTGATAAAAGCAGCCCTAAGTCCAAGACACGAACTTTGAAACCAAGCAGATGTTGGGGATGGAATCTTTGCAAGCCTTAATTAATGAAATCCCATCGGCCAGTGTTAGGTATTTCAAGCCAAATCAGTATTAATGAAATCACATCGGCCATTGTTAGGTATTTCAAGTCAAATCAGACCCATAATTAATTAAGGACTTCAGTTAGGCCTTACGAAACCAAAAGTAAAAAAAAACAAACTTGAATAGTGGTCTTTACAAAACTTGAATGTCATACATTGTTTAACATGTTCCTCACACATCTTGGAGGAAACACCTAAAATTACTGATCAAATTAGGTCAAAATGAAAATGTCAACAATCTTTTATTTCCAAAATACCACTTTGCCATGAATTCAATGGTGGGCTAACTGTTAGAAGTGATCAATAATATTTTAAGGATAGTTATGATCATGTGACATTATACGGTATACCCCAATACAGCACAGACTTACTGTGAAAGAGAGTCCATACGGTATACCCCAATACAGCAAAGACTTACTGTGAAACAGAGTCCATACGTTATACCCCAATACAGCACAGACTTACTGTGAAAGAAAGTCCATACGGTATACCCCAATACAGCACAGACTTACTGTGAAAGAGAGTCCATACGGTATACCCCAATACAGCACAGACTTACTGTGAAAGAGAGTCAAGTAAGTAAATATGGAGTTATATAAAACCAGTTTTTATTTTGTAAATAGTCGAAATGCCCCGATGAACTCAGCATACAGCAAACTATGATGTTTAGAAACCTTATACATACATCAATGTACAAATTTTATGTGCCTTGGTCAGCTGTTTATTTTTCCTGCTTAATCTATGTGCCCTGTTGAACTCGGCAATAACATACTATAAACCTTGATATGGAACAAGGCCATTGCAGTCGACAGATATAAAATACCCAGATGAAATGGTTTTCTCTCACTACTTGAAGAGCTTGGTAATCTTATTTAATCGTTTCGTAACACTTTAAAATTAAAATAAGTTGTTTTATGAGACGTTGACGATGAGAACTTTCTGAACAGTACATAATTCTCGAGTATTTACCCGGCGCATTACGCGCATTGCTACCTACAAACGTTCCTTTCACAAACAAAGCCAGCACGAGATCAGAAAAATGTTTTGATATTTAGTGGCCACAGTGAAGCCAGTGACACCAGTTTATATCAATATTAAACTTGCCATTGAAATGTAGTTAAATAATAACACATGACAGTGGGGGCAATATCACAATTTTATGGCCTGCTCAAGGGGAGGAGATCTTGACCGAAATATTGATGATGTCCGAGCCAAACCCCTCCCCCAACACAAAAATCGCGTTTACCATGCACGCGTACGCGTTTTAATTATCAAAGATCCCTTGCGGATTGAGGTTAATCGAGAGTTCGGAATAGATTGAGATCTAAGATTTTGTTTACTATGTGATAGAGCAGAAATGAGGATGAATACCACTTCCTTTTGATTTGTCCTTTTTTGAAAATCAAAGACAATTTATTCAGTGAATGATAACTGATGATATAGCCACTTTGAAATGTTTAGCCATGATTTGTCAATGGTAAACTTGTGATATATTATCAGTTAAATTAAAATACCTGATTGCAATCGTATATGAAACGCAGGTACACGATAAAGAAGGGAAAATATGGTGCATCTTGTGCATAGACTGTCGCTGGAGGTGACACTGTTGACTTGCGCGTTTTGTTACAGTGCGCATCATTCTGCGCATGTTTTATACATCCAGATTTGTCGGTAAAATCGACGTGCAGTCGAGTTGCACGGAATCCCCTTGGTCCAGGCCCTGCTAAACAACACTCCTCTGCAGATGGACACTAAGTTAATTTGAAGGCCGCAAAAAATCATTATTTGTCGTCCACAATTATTTAGTAGCAAACGAGAATCTGGGATATGAATATGGGATGAGAACAACGACGTACGGTCCCGGGGCGTCCCATGAGCTCTCTCCGCTGAGGTACACATAGTAACGTCTGTTGTACTTGAAAGGGTGATCACGCACAAGAAAGTGAGTTTCTTGCTCTGACACAGCATTCAACGATAGGCCAAAATCAACTCTCGATGGTTGAAGAGCTACTGGAAAGCTCGAATATTCAATAAAATTTATAGCACTGAATATTTTCGGTCTCTATTGCCGCAAGGAAGCAACAAATCAGTACATTGCCATTAAATTTCTATCGTGTGTAAACCTACGGGCTGTTGGGTTTCCGAATTAAAAAGGTCCAACCGCGCAATTGAACAGTTATCTTGACCCAGTACAAGTGCAGTCTCAAGTACTGCTATAATGCCACTGTCACCGAATACTGTCTCACAGTACAGCTACATGAGTCTTGCCTATCGAGTCTTTCGTTTTCTGCACCATCGTTATCATTGAAATGTTTTGCCATCCGTATTTTGACCAATTTCCTTTAAGTGAATACATTTTTCTTCGATGTTGTAAGTCAAAAAGATAGTTCGTTTGTGTTGGTCAATGTACCTAATGTTCGACTTTCGGATTAAGGTAGAATGCATCTCGGGGACAGATATTCAGACTCTCAAACTTTTACGATTCTTCTCTGACCTACCACTTGTGGGGGCTCATTTTAAAGCTCTTGAAGTAGAAATCTTTCACCGTCTTAGTTTTTCGAAAATCCAATATTTAATTTTTTTCCCACAGAGTTAGCACAAGAATGGCGGCCATTTTGAATTTCAAATATCGCAAAATATGGGGTGATTTGTTTCGCCATTTCCAAACTTTGCACGGTGACCTTCAATTTTTATTGTTGATTTAGTATGAGAATGATTGAAAGTTTCGTTTAGAAAAGTTTTGAGCAAAACTTTAGTCTTTCACTTTCGAGGCACATACTACCTTAAGGCTTAGTTGACAGTTTGACGTCTCGAAGAGACAATACTGCGTTTTCGCTTGTCTCGCTGCGTTTCTGTGCCACGAGGGAGCATTCAGTTACTATGGCTGTGGATGGGTCGGCAAAATTGCTCGTGCAACTCCTTCAAATTAAAAGAACCCCTACCCACACAAATACATTATTGTTCCCCTTCAGAAGATGATGAAAATTTATCGACCCCGCCCACGCTGCGCGCCATTGTTAAAGAAAACTTCTTTGCATTTTTGGATTTTGCCGACTCACACCGGATATGATAAGTGAACGCCCCCTACAGTTCAATCATGGGGGTCATCCTTACTTTCCATAGGTGTCAAATGTTTAAACCTTTGAAAAATTGACATGAATAGCGATCGGGAGATATGTTTTAAATCACAAAGAACCGATACTCGTCTATATGCGGGATTTTTTGTTTGCTATTCAACATGTTTCGTATATTTTGTATTTGTAAACATGAGCATGATTTGAAAGATCAATACTTTTTATTTAAATAGTCGGGGTCATGGACTACAGTGATATGAAGGTGTAGTCTTCATTTATGTTCTTTAAATGGCCGTGTTGATAAATAAATATATTGTATATGATAAGGGACTGGTCAGTTTCCTCAGGCTGGAGGAGCGGTGGATAATTTTTTGCAGACATCAAATAGTGGCTGAACCTCTATTCTAACTTTCAGAGAAAAAAACAGGGTGACCCCGCCCACAACAAAGCTAAAACAATGTTTTTTTTCCAAATTTATTATTGAAATGTTAAATTATATTTTAAATTTGTAGTTATTCTGTGTTTTGGTGACATTGTTGACATATCAATTGTAGTATAGGAATTTCAAATTTTAAAGTTTGAATACAGTAATTGAATGAGCTGTGAATGCATTTCACACGTTCTGTGCATAACCAAATGTCCAGAACTGTTGTCATTCCTCTGGGACTCTTACATAGGCCACAATATGATCTTGCTATAGCTTAGCTGCAGGGAAATACAGTAGGTCAAAGGTCACAGAAACATATGAAAAATATGGGATGTCTATAATGTATTTCACACTTTCTATGCATAACCAGATGTCCAGGGTGTCAATCGCTAATATCAAAGAAAGAACCACAGTATTAAAATCTAAACTATGATGGGTGTTTAGACTTCAAGTTGCCAGCCATCCAATACAAAACCTGAGAATTCCTAAAGACTCACTGACAGTTATTTTATAAGCATTAGCCAAATCTGATGACACGCACAGTGTCTGAGAGGATCTTTTCTTTTATCACCAAACCATGAAAGCAGAGCTAATAATGACAAAAACTACCTTTTAGCTTTCTTAACTATTATTTTACTCATAAAAAAGCACTTTTTATTTGAACCCCTTTGACAGGGAGGAAAATGGTTGTATCAATGCGAACGAAAAATCATTCTTGTCTTTCTAAACTATGTCTCTGTATCAATGTATTATGAAATACTAATGCATGTTGCTTTCTTATACTGAACGTTCATAGAGAAACAAAAAGGACAATGATTTTGTCATACTTTCGGCACCATAATTACAAGGCGTCTGTGTTTTGTGTACGGCGATTTGACGTCATCAGTTTGTGGCTATACCACTTCGCTAAACAAACTCTTAATTAGCAAACATCCAGATATCTCTGATATATTATAGTTATATGCCCGAAGGGCCAGGTGCGCCCGAAAACTGATTGGTGCAATTTGTGGCTGTAGTCCTACTGGTATGATGCTTCGCAAAACAAACTTTAAATTCGCAAACATTTAATTTTTTCGAAAGTACAAGACATATACAACTTAGATGCCACTTATAAATGTTTTACAAAATTGACAATACTGGAAGTTTAAAACGTTCCATCAAATAAATGTTTTAGTCTCAGAAATTTTGGGTGTAATAATGACAGATTTGGTAAAAATTAATGATTCTCTATAGTCACACATTTTTTGTCATTTAAATTGGAGTCTTATAATTGAACGATGAGATGTGAAAATTTCATTCACTGCATGAACTTGAAATAAATTGTTTTATATATCGATTTTAAGCGATCTGAGAAAAACTGACTTTTCATCGTACATTTGTATAAAATCAAGCATGGTGACCCCATTTTTTTCTCTAGTATTTTATTATTCTCATATGCCAGAATTCAAAAATCCATGGTGACTGTTAAGTCTCCTAGTCTTCTATGTGTTGCTCTCGGGCCGGATCTTGTGTACATGTATATTTTACTGTCAATTGAGTGTCCTTTGATCCAAATTCTTCTTAAACTACATCAGAGTCAGAGCTATCACTCTCACTGTCGGTATGCAGTGACAGTGACCGTAGCCAGTGGCAGGGCAGTAGCTGTATTAACTTTGTATTTTGACAATATTTATGTTCAGTTATATCACTGCGTTCTTGTTATACTCCCTACAGCATGTTGAGCTGCCCAATATTCAGCCTGCAAACACAGCCTACGTGTACAGTGCATCTGTATCATTGACAAATTCAGTCTGAACTGTAATTCAATTTCCAATATTTAGACAAACGGGCTTTGTTGACAATTTGAATATTGTGTTTTTCAGCATGCTGTAGAGGAACAGTAAGAAACTGTATTTGATACATTGCATAGTGATATTGAAAAAAATTATCAACAGTTGCAGCTCCTGCCGCATTACAAGGTCAACTTGTTGTTTTTACGAAAATTTAATGGCTTTCATACATTTGTAGATTTTTTCGAGGTTAAAGTCATAAAATGCAACAAAACGGTTCTAGATTTACGGTCTTCGCTGGCAATCGAATTTTTAACATAAAGAGGCAGTACCTCCGCTCGGACGAACCATCCGTCTGCGTCTTACTGCAGGGAAATTTAGACTATATATAATTTGGTAAAATATTGACAAAGTCATTCGGAAGACAAAATGTTTCTACCAAACCAATAATAACGAAATGAAATTTCGGTCATTCACCTTAGGTTTAAGTCCACTGACGTTCCAGAATAAAAAGGCAAGTTCAGTTTGACTCGGGCTTTGGCCGGTTTCCTGTCTGTCACTGTTGTGTATTTGGAAAAGCTGACTCGTGTTTTCATCGACTTTGTAAATTGTCGTGATACCTGGGTTGTTGACCCGAGTCAGCTTGTCGTAAGGTTGCGTTTAAAAATGGTGGTGGGGGGGGGGGGGGCTGGTGGAATTACCTTCCCCTTGACGGCGCCCACTATGAGCTATCTAATTTCCGTTTGCCACATCATTCTGAAGATAAACATGCAAATGAAGCCGGCAAAGGTTTTGTTGAATACTTGAGAACATTTTGATTTACATATTATTAATGGTCGCCTTTCCAAGATATTGTGTTAATTTGACAGCTTCCAAATATACCAGATCTCACCTGTCTGACTCGTGCAGCGATACTTTTCAACGTAATCTCAGCTCTCTACATATTCAGAATGTCTTTAGATGAGTCGATGACAGCCCTACCAAGTATCAGCTGTGCTATTTCAAATATCTGAACAAAGCTTTGCAATTGGCACCTACAGGCATGTACAGGTGGTCAAATCAACCCCCTTGGTTTGGAGAGCGGTTTGGTTTGGCCAAACGCAGTGGGAATGATAGCTTGAAGGCATTTAGAAAACATAGGGCCAAAGTCCCTGAAGCTACTATAGACATGGATACAATATTAAGTATTTCCTGACTGTATGAAATTATCTCACTTAGGTCATCCTAGGGACTTGTAAACCAAATATTAAAGCTGTCTGACCAGCGGTTTTGAAAAAACAAGCAACTCAACAGTTGACAGAGCTCTGCTGTGTTTTGTAGAGAATAACCTTTGTGACACATGTATTGAAAGAAGGTGGATATCTTTGATTAACATTAAAGTGAGTTCTGTTGAATAAGTTGAGACTGTCCATACTCAGAGAAAGCACACTGAAGAGACAAATGTTTGAAACTTAAGAAGTTCAAGGTCATCAAAAGCATTATAGGAATCATGTAACTTTCATTGCACTGTCTACACAGATTGCATAATTGCTATAAATAGCACATGAGGATGAGTGGGGTGCGGGATTGCTGGATAGCTGAATAGCCCCCTAAATAGCTAGGTAGCTAATAGCTACGTTAGCCATAAGAATAGCTTATATTTAGCTGTTTGTGGCTATTGAAGCTATTATTAATTTCCACAGGACACTTTTAGCTGCTTATAAACGTAGTAGGTAGCTATTCAGCTAAAAACAAATGATTATTGTAGGGCTGGTTATATAGCTAATCAAGCTATTAGCCGTTTTAGCCGCTAATAGCCACTCTTAGCTTACTATTAGCTGGCTACCAGCTACAAACTCTGATGCCGAAATGGGCCGGCTATTGAGCTATTCAAGCTATTAGCCGTTTTTAGCCGCTATTAGCTGTTATTAGCCAGCTATTAGCTGGCTACCAGCTAAAAACTCCCGCAGTGGGAATGGGCTGGCTATTGAGCTATTCAAGCTATTAGCTGTTTTTAGCCGCTAATAGCCACTCTTAGCTAGCTATTAGCTGGCTACCAGCTAACAACTCCCGAGGTCGGAATGGGCTGGCTCCTGAGGTCGGAATGGGCTGGCTATTGAGCTATTCAAGCTATTAGCCGTTTTTAGCCGCTAATAGCCACTCTTAGCTAGCTATTAGCTGGCTACCAGCTAACAACTCCCGAGGTCGGAATGGGCTGGCTCCTGAGGTCGGAATGGGCTGGCTATTGAGCTTTTCAAGCTATTAGCCGTTTTTAGCCGCTAATAGCCACTCTTAGCTAGCTATTAGCTGGCTACCAGCTAACAACTCCCGCGGCCTAAATGGGCTGGCTATTGAGCTATTCAAGCTATTAGCCGTTTTTAGCCGCTAATAGCCACTCTTAGCTAGCTATTAGCTGGCTACAAGCTAAGCAGTGGACTTGTCTGAAAAAGCCTGACAACTACTTATTACCAAGGAAGTTACGAGCGTGACTTTCACTTAGGTGTACAAAGAATTAGACATCTCATAAATATACTGAATAAATATTGTAGAACCAAGAACGTAGTATTGAGTTCTTTATGGAAGATATTTTTTCATGCAAGTGCAAGTTTCTTCTAACCATCGCACATGGCATTTTTTCTGCATTGAGAGCTGAAGAAATCACAAATTGTACGTATTGAGGATTTCATTCACTGGCATGAAACGAAATGATCGGGGAATCTTGCGATTTGTAGGACCAATAAATATAATATTATATAGGGCTCAGCCCTTGGTGTCGCGCCAGGGGTTAAGATTGGCAATGTTATTTGTATTGATTCATGATAACTGTAATTGTTACTTCATAAACGTTTATATGCCAACTATGCCCAGTTTCCCTCTGATGAAAGCAGTTCACGTACACACGACGTCAAACCCTGCACAGGCTGCAGCAGGGCAGGTATAGATTTTCTGTAGCGTGTAAAAATTTTGGACAAAAATTGGCAATTTTTACAATGATAACAGCCTATTGCGATAAACAAGGACGTATTATGCAATCATTATCATTGCAATAGCGCTGATCGCAAATGACGTCACTGTTCTCTCTCATTAATATGCATAAATAAATATTTGTCTGCATTTTCCGCATAAACGACGAAAATAAAACCTGCGAGTGTTAGAATGGCTATATAGCATCACACTTATTCGTATGAATTGATGACTGAGACTAAAAGCTGCAACAACAGCCGCGCATACAACGACAAAATTTGTCCGAATTTCAGCATATTTGTCCGAAAGTCGCGCGCGTGCAGCTATATTTAGTAACAAACCCGGAATCGCGATCAACGCTATTGTAACCGCACTGCCCACCTTCCACTTGCAAGCTGAAAACTATAGCGTGCCGTCTAAAAACTTGCAATTTTTTGAATCTAATTATTGACACAGGGGGCGCTCTTCTATAATTCAATCCCAGCATTCTTTGCGTATGCCCCCGTTCATGTGCACGACAGTTTTATCCGTTTTATCTATATCAACGATACTTTGTATCAGCGACAAGGTGTATAATAACATTTACTG
Source organism: Ptychodera flava (assembly GCF_041260155.1). Classification (NCBI taxonomy): domain Eukaryota; kingdom Metazoa; phylum Hemichordata; class Enteropneusta; family Ptychoderidae; genus Ptychodera; species Ptychodera flava. The sequence goes on along the minus strand of NC_091932.1, from coordinate 8,213,914 downwards.
GCTAATAAAAGAGGTATATTTTATAAAAGGCATGTTATATCATAGTAATTTGTTTCGTATTTGTTTATTTACGAGTACTCAAAAAAAAAACATGGCGGCGCCCAACTGAGAAAGAAGGGTACACTTCCGGTTACTCGCATAGTATATTATGAATAAGCGCATGCGTAGTCAGTAAGCCGCTGGCGCGACTATTAAGTCACATGGCTGGTTGAGCGGTAGAGTAGTTATGGTCAGTTAGTCTCTGTTTGAAAAGGTTCCATGTGATTGCTTGTGTCTAAAAAAGTTACATGTGATTAATTGTACCGACATTCACGCAGACGCTAATCAAATACCAGTGACGGGTTTTGCATTGTCTTTTGTTCAAAAACTTATTAAATATGCATGTCAGTTTGCAGCTGAACACAAAAATTGTTTGTAGAAGACGAATCCCACAACTGACAAGTACACAAGCGTTTGGACGATAAGCTGTTGTTTTGGCTTGGCCTCTGTATTAAATGAAAGATGTGCGAGAATATGGGTAGAACCAAGAAAGTAATATCAAATGTTCGGTCACTTCAGAAATACCTAATTGCATTGTGCATTTCTTGTCGAACGGGGCTCTACGGAGGAAATGGTGAACGTGGTAATTATTTTGTTCATTGTCTTTAAGTTATAAGCGAAGGGTAGAATCACGTCAAAAGATCACGCTGTACATGAGAATTGGTAATGTTTATGCCCACTTTACAGGTTTTAACAGATACTAATCCCGGCGACAAACATGAATGACTGATTACACAGGTTCTAAATCAGACAAAGAACTGCGACCAGTAAGTTCATGTGGAAAAGCGGAAGCGCAGTTGCGTGATCACTAAGATCGGCGGTGGGAATACTAGGTGTAAATAAGAGAGATATCGACAAACAGGTGCTGCATTGCAAGAGTAATCGCACCCTAAGACATTTGGAGACTTCTCGAGTTTAAAGCAAATGTTGAAATGTAATAAAAAAGTCAGAAAATACACGTACGAATTGTATGTCACCTCATCGGCGTGTTAATGATGAGAGTATCAGTTTCCAGGCAAGGCAATAATTAATACGGGAAAACATGACAGTGACTTTGCATGAATATGATTGATAAGAAAATAGCTGATAGCCAGCTAATAGCCAGCTAACATTGGCTAATAGCGGCTAAAAACGGTTATTAGCTTGAATAGCTGAATAGCTAAAGGATTTTGGTATCATAGCAGAATAGCTGAATAGCTGCTCAACAACCTCGAAGCAGCAATTAAGTTTCCGTCATTAGGTCCCAAACATAATAGCTGAATAGCTGCTAATTATCCCTTGAGTCATTGCTGTAAACCCTCTTAGCTGAATAGCTGCTAAATATGTCAAAGCTGGCTATTTTGGCTATCCAGCAATCCCGCACCTTTATGTGAGGAATCTTACAGCCCAGCTTTACCATAAAAACCCTATCACTTTGACCACTCTTTTAATTGACCACTCTATTTTTTTCCTCAAAAAGTAATTTATTTTATCCTTACGAAGTCAATCATAAATGGAAATTAGAACTTTCTCTATCTCTATCTCTATTGACTATTTTGAGCAATTTCTTTTAGATAACATACAGGGCACAATAAATGACAGTTCAGAATATGTCAAAGTTGGGATTTAGGAAGTTGCCTTTATATGTTTTAATCCTCCAAGATGGTAAGCATTTCACTATGAACTGTCAAAAAAAAGTTGAACTTTTGATAATTCTACACTAAAATTATTTTGGTTTTGATGATTTCCTAATTGATTCAATTATTTAAAATCATATTAATTATTTTTTCTGGGTGAATTGATAGGGTTTATACAGTACAAGAATAACATACAATGTAAGTCAAATTTTGACCAAAAATGACAAAAAAATTCCTTAAAAATACACATTTGCATATTTCATCACAATTTGAACAAATCTAAGTTGGGTTATCCCTAGGGACCTGTATACCAAATAACAAAGCTGTCTGACCAGCGGTTATGAAGAAGAAGATTTTTTACCAAAAACACCTTTTTTGGCATTAATTTGCCTATTTTCAACAATATCAAAAAATTTAAAAAAAATAGTTTCTCAAAATCATATTTTTCATCTACACAACAAATATCAAATCAGTAAGTACTGCGGTTCTCAAGATATTTGAGTGGACGGACGCCTCACAAACGGACATACATACATACATACATACATACATACAACAGACTGACGACGGACGCCGGACGGATACCCATCCCAATAGCTTCTATAGACTATAGTCTATAATAGCTAAAAACGGCTGGGACGATTTGCTGCACAGTACAAGAATGCAAAGGAAAAATTCAAGCAAACCTGGCGACACAGTAAAAAAATTTCAAGATAAATAAGAAATGAATTTCGAATCACTTCACGTGGAAATTCAGGGGAATTTTTGACAGTGTTGAAAAAAGTTGCACATCACAAAGGTCGTGCATCTAATGAGATTTCTATGCAAACTTGGTATGGTAATTTCAAGTCTTTATACAATGATTGTTCTGATGAGCATACAGGAGATGAACATTTACGTTCTGTGGAGATCGTCTACAGCTAGAACGTACATCGGACCGTTACGATAAAGGAAGTGATGAAGGGTTTTTGAATATTTTAAATGCGAGACTTACCGAGCAGGAAATTTTGCATTCCTTAAAAAATTTTAAATCTGGTAAAGCTTCTGGTCGCGATGGTCTCCGAAATGAATTTTACAAATACTCTGCAAATGTTATTTTACCAACCCCACTTGAAATTTTCGATTTTATTTTGATTCTTGAATATTTCCCCTATAATTGTCTGTTGCTATTGTTATACCACTTTTCAAAAAGGAGTCAGATCTGATGTTAATAATTATAGAGGAATTTCCCTTTTAAATGTATTAGGTAAAATCTTTACTTCCATCTTCAATGACAGATTATTCAAGTGGTCTGATGCGGTTAATGTTCTTTCAGATTGCCAGGCCGGTTTCACGAAAAATCATAGCACTATGGATAATATTTCCGCTCTCCATGCCATAATTCAAAAGTACTTATGTGCCAGACTAGACTCTCTCCAGCCCCTCGCCTGCTTCACCTCTGACCATAATACGGCCTCAGAGGGTGAGCCGAGCTTCCAGCGAGCCGGCGACGCCGGCGATGCACGGCTGGCTCAGTGAGCGTAGCTTGTTAGAAAGACCGTCGAGGGCGCATAACTGCGTAGCCAACGAAGGGGCTGTGACGTGAGAGAGTCTAGTGCCAGACGTGGGAAATTCTATTGCTTTTTTGTTGAATTTTCAAAGGCCTTTGACTGAATAAATCGTTCCCTTTTAATGTCTTGAGTTAAAGTTAAAATGTACGATATCCTGTACTCAATGTATTCTAGTGTTAAGGCATGTGTTAGATCTTGTGACGTCATGTCTGATTATTTCCACTGTCCGACTGGGGTGCGTCAAGGGTGTGTTCGGAGAAGCATACTGGGATGGGAGGAATTAAATACAATGTTAGTAAGAACTGAGCAGATGAGAATTCAGCTTATTTTTGCTCTGCTGTACGCAGATGACATTGTTATTTTTGCTGATTCTGTTACTCATCTTCAAAATCTTATCAAAATTTTGCATAAATTCTGTTCAAAGGGGCATATTAAGGTTTATCTAATAATTTAGAGAAGACCAAAGTAATGATTTTCCGGAAAGGGGAAGATAGAGCTTGTAGCGAAGTCTGGCGATTTGGCAAAACACCTGTTTGCGTAGTTTTCTCCTTCAAGAAATATGTGGTATATTAAAAGCCATACATACACTTGCTTCACAAGTCAACATAGCACTAACTATGCTGTCCATCGCCAGATCGAGCCTCGAGTTCTTTCCATTCAAATGTCATTTTAAAATCTTTGCCTGTATGATTTTACCAATGCTTTGTTATGGCTCTGAAATCTGGGGATTCCAACACTTTGATGTTTTAGAAAAAATCATAGGAAATGGTGTCAACAAATTTTGGATTTACCGAACCATGCCTGTGATGAAGTTGTAATCGGAGAACGTGTCACGGTCCCTCCACAAAACAACTCTTGTCTGCCAGCGAAGGTGACATTTGAGGGTGACGTCCCAAAGTTTGTGCATGCGCAGATGTCAATGTGTCTCCGTTGTCGGCAGGCTTGGTTGTTGGCAACTCTTGGTCGTCCAGCAGTGGTGACGCCCCAAAGTTTGCGCACGCGCAGATGTCAATGTGTCTCCGTTGTTAGCAGAACACCGGCTCCCCAATTTCCACCATAAGCTTGCTCTAAAGCACTGTATAACTTACTGGTAAAGCTTTTAGAAATGCCTTCAGGTCGACTCCCAAGCAGGCTTATCAAATGTTATGTAACCTTGACAGCACCTGTAGGCACACATGAGTGACATCTATTAAGATATTTTGTTTTCTTATGGCTTTGGCTATGCATGGATAGCTCAAGAAATTGGTAATAATTTTTTATTTTACATATTTCAATATAAGAGTTTCAGACATACTTAACCCTTTGAGCACCAAAGTAAGTTTTTGTCACCCTTAAAAAATACATCTCAGTCAATTTTTGTCAGATTTTTGCCAACATTTTGATGAAAATCTGTAGTCAATGAAATGTGATGTCTTCTTTGTTCAAAATTATCAAAAAAATTACAGGAAAATTCATAAAAATGGTAAAATGTTGCACTAAAATTTTGTGGGAAAAATTACGGCTCTCAAAGGGTTAAACAGCAATGGAAACTTTGGTAATGGAAAAGCCCATGTTACGCTCTTACACCCAATTCGAACCTGTACTTGAGCCAGAAAAACTACATTTCTTTGCACCATAACTGGCAACTCATTCAAACCTTTGCTTGCTTTTGATGCTCAGAACTCCTTTAGCCATTTTAGAAGGAAGAAGGCAGAATATTGATCCATCAGCTGGACTGTAAATTATTTAGTAAGGGTGATGTAGAAGATGAGTATCTTTTTATGTTAATTTGTCCATTTTATAGCACACTACAAAAACATTACCTCTTATTGCTATTGTTGAGCCAAACTTTTATAAACTTACTAAGTCAAACATGAAGGAGACAAGTTTGTCACTAGATAACTTTTTTGATATTATTATGACTTAGGACATACTCTACAGGAATATCTCAAGTGTCTGCATGTGAAATCAAAGCAAATAAGTAACTTCAAGCAAAGAAACCTTGCCATTTTAATACATAAAATTTCTAAAGACACAATTCTCCTATGAAGCGTATTTCAAGTTTTCAATCTCAAGAACAAAGTTCAAGGTTACACAGTACAGTGTTACAAAAGTAAGCTACACATAAACTCCAAATCTAATACTACTGTAAAAGTTAAACTTGACACCACAGGTAACCAGTAGGTCAGTTTCACAAAAAGAAAAAAAGGATTTATAAGAACATGGGTATATAATATACATATCAAAAAGTCTGAGATGTGGTTGATGATGTATTTGTTCAAGCAATAGCCTTGGTATTTACACAATGTCATGTATCTGGACTCAATTACAGGAGATACTGGTAATAATCAAATCGTGAAAACAAAACTACCACATACTACTAAATCATCTCTTTACAGCTATAACTTTTTACAGAATGACTTATTCAATGTATTTGCAGTTCTCCAGTAACATCATGTTCAGTTTCAAAAAAGTTACAAAAAATTTCCCTCTTGATAACATAAGCATTAAGGAACCAGGAAAATTCAACCCCTGTACAATTACTGTGACTTAAACAATTCACACTTCATCAAAAAGTACTTGACAGACTCGTGAAAAATTTTCAAGTTGTCTATTTAACAACATTTTGATTACAGATTGATGCCCGATGCAATGACAAATGACATATTGGTATTTACTGATGAACTTGATATAAAAAAAATTTAAAAAACCTGATTTAAATGACGGCATGTGCAGAATTTTCATTGAGTGAGCCATAATTTACTGGCTAGCTGTGCTGATCAGCTCTTAATCTCATAACAGGAGCCACTAGCATTAGGCTATGGTGTGTGTATAATATGCAACCTGTGTATATACATAATACTTCTTCATATAAACACTTTTACAAACATGTACACCCATCCATTCAAGAATTTAAAATGACAGATACAAGTGAGAGAATGTTCAGTATAAAAATGTAAATTATACCACCTGATCATAATTATTAACATAAATTAGCATTTATAGTTGTTTTTGAATTGAAAGCGTAAAGTAAAACCCCAGTGAAGAGTCTCTCTGTATCTCAAGTATATCTACATTTAAATTTGGTAAAACTGATTCGATGGATCAAATTAAGTCACCACGGTGATGAACAAGGCATTCCAAAATATTGATAATATGAAAGATGACTTGCAATTCTATACAAAAAATTCATGAATAACTGAATACAACACAACATCAGTTTCATGGATAGACGTAGCACTATCTGAAAATCTGATTAACCAATATTGCAAAATTACAGTTAAGTGTAAAGATCTTTGACATGGTTTCACACATATGTTGGTGTTATTCTCATCACTTTATTTTCATTTGGTGTTTTCCATGTCCAAGGTTTCCACCATTTTGTATTTTCATCACTATCATCACTTCTCATACTTGTTGATCTTTTGATACCAGCAATGGAGCGTCGTTTCTTTGATGCTAGAGACTTTATAGCTAATCAGTGAGACCAAAATCTCTGTCCATGGCCCTTTCACAGCGTTTTTTACTACTCAACTGATCAGTGAGACCCAAATCTCCATCCAAGGCACTGTCACAGCATTTTCTGCCCTTTAAACTATTTTCATAACATTTTACAAAGCTAACTTCTGCACTTTCAGAGCTTCTGTTAGCATTGTCAGCATCAGGATCTTTTGTTGTTGCCATGACAGTAGATGAGGTCTCTTCATTCACAACCAGTGTTTCTATGGAAACTGCTGTACCGGTACATGTTGATGATGAAGTTGTTTGTTCAAACCTGCTGTCTTTCTGCCCTTCCCTCTGGTTACCATGACTACTGGGTGCTGCACCCTCAGGTTCAGAGTCTTTGTCACCCATTGTTGCGCTGCCATGGAAATCACTTCTATCTTCTTGTCCTTTTGCCTTTTCAAGTTTTTTAACCTGGAACAAGACACATTGAAAGAATGTTGACATTATTTCAAAGCTGTTGATATTTTTCTGCCTTTGACAAAAAAATCTTTCAATATGTTTAGAGAACACAAAATTTTATACGTGACACAGTCCCATTTAATGGAAGTATAGGTGCTCATAAAGAAATTTACATGTAGACCCTGGCAGCTATGGAGACAAAGGCAATACAATTGATAGGTTGATTAACATGAAGTTTATCTGTAGAGATTGTAAGCTTTAGAGACTGAGGCAAAACCATTGACAGACAGATTGACATAAAGTGATTATGTTTGAAAAATCAAATTTCTGTAAATACAAATGCACGAATAATTCTTCACTCTGATGACAAATTACTGAAACAAAGTTTACTGCCGTAACAATGATACAGAGTCCATACACTCAAATGGACTTCAAAATTCAGGGACTTTCAAGGACTTTTTAGCAATTTTTAAGAACCTTTGTAGGTCTACCACATATTGTGAGTGGATTGTCAATTTTCCAAGACCTTCCAGGACTCAATTTTATTTTCAAGGACTTTTCCAGGACTGTCCGGAAAGATTTAAAATTCCAGACTTTCCAAGGGTGTATAGATCCTGCAGACAAAAGTCTAGCTTCACTTACACGGCCATTATGCTATGTATGCTGTTACCAGTCAGTTTTCATTTATAAATCTCTGTGACAGGCTTTAACTAACTTTGCAGAAAAAAATTGAATATACTGAGACTATGAAATTGTTGTCTGAGTAATTCATGATATGTATGCTTATTATTGGGTTAATTTATTTATAATCATCTTCTCTTTTACATTGCAGTATTCACATGATCAGATGATCAAGCCAAGTTTGTCATCTCTCGACAAAACTATAGATTTATCCCCTAGTCTTTTTGTGGCACAACATGCAGCTTATGTCACAAATTTTGGTGTCTTGAACTTTTTCGGCATCAATCTTCGGTGTGCTCATCAACGTAAACAAAAAAACATGGTGGCCTCTATTTCTCCAATGATTGAAATTAGTGTGTGACATGAAATTTCGTAAAACTCTATCATAATTATTAGAGACTGAAAATTTATCCATGCACTTGGCAAATTTTGAGACCCCTTGTTTTAGTTTTATCACCAATATGGAGATTCGTATTTGTATATCATGAGCATGCAATCATCTAGCATTACTGCTGTACATGAATGGGACTGCCATGTTCCTTGCCAACACAAATGACAACAATGATTATCACTTGCCCACAGTATTTTGATATTATTCCAAAAGTAGTTCAAAAGTTAAAATGCGGAATTGTTAAGGAAAATTCCTCTTATTTTGCAAAATTTAACCAATTCTTCACTTAACGTGCTTGTGATAAGTGTATAATTCCCTAATATTTTTCTTCATTCAGCTCAGAATCTACTTGCAATGTCATCACATGTCTAATGTTGTTGACACAATCATTACATTACTCAATACATGTTTTCCTTTGATGAACAAAGAAAAATACCAGGGAAGAACATCTACTTTATACCTCTCATCAGCATTAAGCTTACCCTAACTCAAGTACACCACCACCAGCTCCTCTTGACCATAAAACATCAACTCAATGACAGCAAACATGTACATGTATGGATAGCGTTCTCATACGGGCCTGAAACACAAAAGTCAAAACAGACTGTTAAATAGTCATACGTGGTCTATAGCATCAACATAGTCACTGGATATCACTCTGACAGTTATATTCAGCTCTCAAGTGATGTCAGGTTTCTTTATAAATACAATTACAATTACCTTATTTAGTTAAGTCTTCTTGAATCCCCAAAACAAGCTACATTGTGCTGAGAGTGAAGAGTCACAGTATCTATTCACTTCATATTTGTAATTTGGCAGCTTGTAAAACCTACCAGCAAAACAGCAATTACAATTCTGTTCTTTTCTGATTACCGGTAGTTTAAGAATGTGATCTTTCATTAGTTGGTCAAACATAAACTTTTGAGTCTTGGTAATTTTCATGATCATACTCTACTATCACACTGTCAAGATATCTTTATGATCTTTACAGTTGTACAGTGTGTGTGTAAACATTCCAATGCTATGGCATTTTTTTTCATTGACATCAAAGTTTCATCCAAGTTTGGTGTTTCAATTAACTATCAGAATAAGAAAGGCTGTGTAAGCATTAAAATAATGTAATTACGTTTGTGAGAAATTGTAGATTATTGTTACCAGAGAAAACATCAAACATGCAATACATGCCCCTGTTGACAGAAATTTGAACCAGGCCTCTGGTTTGAGCCTTTTCACTAATATTGCTGCTGTTGCACACTGGTGATGGCTAAGTACAATTTTTGAATTCCAGTGTACAAATTTTTTACGGCAGTATGTGCCTCGAAAGTGAAAGACTTAAAACTTTTGCCCAAATTTCCTATAAGAAACTTTCATCAATTCTCTTACCAAATCAACAATAAAAATTGGAGATCACCATGCAAAGTTTGGAAATAACAAAACAAATTACCAAACGTTTTGCGATATTTGACATTCAAAATGGCCGTTATTCCTGTGTTAACTCTATGGGGGGAAATTACATTTTGGATTTTTGAAAAACTATGACAGTAAAAGTTTTTCAAATATATGTCCCAGAGGAGCATATAAAGTCTTGTGAAAAATTAGAACTGTGAATAATGTCATTTGGAACTTAGCCCTGTTATTCAAATCAATCGTTTCTCAGAGTGTTACAAATAGATCAAAGGCTTTTGGATGTTGGGCAGAAATGATTCAATATCATGATGTTCAAATATGCTAATGACAGCTGATATTTGGTATTTTTGTGTTCATCCCCATTACGTTATGCAAGGAGGCAGAGAGGTAGTCAACTGAATGATAAACTATATTTTGTGAAAGACACACTTTCTTAAAAGTTCAATCTCCCAATCTTTCAATTTCTCTGAATTTTATCATTATTATTCATTCTATTTCAAAGAACAACTTGACATTTTTTATTAGATGTAACAGTATGACAATGCCTGCATGCAAGTATACAGTGTACATGTTAATGTGTTGGAATATGCAGGTACAACATACATTGGTTCAAAACGAGACATGTGCCATTTTATAGAAATTTTTTAAATTACTGGATGTGTGTTTCAATCTAAAGTATGCTAAACTTTGATTGACTACAACATGATAAGAGAATGTGAATTTCAAAAATGAATGATATACAAACCAAGCCAAGCAAATGTATGACAAAAGTGTAAATATTTCTGGTCCCTGTTTCTTCATGGTAATGTACCTACAACATTTGTATGATGGAACATGCCACATTATGCAAATAAGTACAGGAAAAAAGATTCCATATTACCTGTACATTCTGTGAGGCTTCATTTTCTCTGATACCACCTCTGTGAACTTTGAACTTTGATGTTTTGCCAGTCACAGTGGAGAAAACAATAACTATGGCATAGCGAATTCACTGCCGTATCTATGGTGATCCCTGGATGGTAGCTGAGAAAAAAGATCAACGTTACATTTCATTTCTAATTCAGTAGAATAAGAGGAATTCTCCTTTAAAGCAGAGTACACCTAGCATATCTGACATGAAAAGTAGGAAAAACTACTCGGGCAAAATTAAGGATTGGAAATAGTTGGGTTAAGAATACTGATATTGATTTTCAGACTTGTTTCCAAATTTAGGTAGTATGCACCTAAAAAGTAAAAGACTTGAAGTTTTGCTCTAACTTTCCTCAAGGAATATTTCAACCCTTCTCCTTCAAAATCCACGATAAAAATCAGGGGTCACCGTGCAAAGTTGGAACTAGGGAAACAAATTATCCATGATATACCGATATTTGAAATTCAAAATGGCTCCCATCCCTGTGTTAACTCCATGTAGGGAAAAAAGTTTCGATTTTTGAAAAACTAAGACGGTGAAAAGTTTTCTTCCACCAAGAGCTTTATAATAAACTGCCACAAGTGGCAGATCAGAAAGGAATTGTAAAAGTTTGAGAGTCTGAATATCTGTCCCTGAGACGCATTCTACCTTAACAGAAGAAATGACTCGGACTTTGAGATATAAACACAGCTGAATTGAAACTATCTATTTAGCTTTCAGTGTACATGTCATGTAATGATACTGACTGTCAGCAGTTCTGTATGACCCTTTACATTCAACTTTGTTATTAATATAACATTCATTGAAAGAGTTTTGTGAAGACAAGTTTATGTAAATGTTATTGGGGTTCCTTGGTAGTCTATCATACACAGCATTTCTTACCTATGTCAACACTGCCATTACAAGATGAAAGACTTATGAAATGAAACTACAGATGACATTCCACAGTAAGTGAGGCTACCCACTATTCCCCTTGATTTAAATTGAATGAGAAGTCGATGTATGGAAGTGCTAAAAATTGCACACTTGTCAAGACAAAGTTATCATCAACTAAGATGGTCTCATCATACCACCGGTCAGACATGCAAATTTCCTTTGTTACGAACATTAAAAAGATCAATACCTTACTTTTGCCAACACAGGTGCAACTTATTCCCTTAATTTCCTTGAAAATATTGTGTATGGCTGTCAAAAATCTATGTCGACAAAATTACAAAATTGCTATCTCCTCCACGGAAAAGGGGTTGATCTTCTCATTATTCAGTGACAAATCAGATAATTATGGTTATCAGAACTATGTTGCCAGAATTTTGAAATATGGACCGAGTTGTTCTGTGTACAGAAGAAATTTGCTTCAGTTCAGTGAGTGATCTCTGTGTGTACAGATCATGGAGAATTGTGGGTAGCCTCACTTACTGTGCATTCCAAATGAGAAATTACCAATCACTGTTTCAGAATTTCAAATTCTTACCTGCACACATCTGTTTGAGAATTCTCCTCTAAAAGCTCTCATATCTTCTAAATCAAGCTCTGCTGTGCACACTTCCTTCCCATGCTAAAAAAGAAAACATTAACACATGTTAACAAAATTGAGTGGATAAAAAAATATTATTACATTTTCAGCCGAATGTAAACATCTTTGAAATATACTGGTATCGAATTTGTCACAAACATTAGCCTGTGAGAAAATAACAGAATTACCAGTATATTATGAGTCTTTACTGTTGTCTGCATTGACTTTTAGCTGCCTTCTTGAATGTTGCATGGAGACAATATAGAAGTTTGTGTAACAGCATGCCAATATTATTAATGAGAGTGGCTAAACTTGACATGCAGCACATTCTAACTGAGACTTTGCACAGCAGCAATTAATTCATCAGCGGAGATACTGATTTCAAAGTATTAATAGATACACTGTCAACAATAATTATGTATCATGACCATGGTGGATTGACAGTAATTGGTGCAAGAAAGATATAGTTACACTGTGTACTAGCTGTGACATCACATTACCTGGCCTGTGAGTTCTGAGATCATTCTTGGTAGGCAGTAATCTTCCAAGGTTTGAATATTTGCCCAGCCTCTGAACCAACAGAGTTCTCTGAAATTGCCTTGGTTACAAAGATCAATCTTGGCGCGAATCTTTAAGCATTTTCTGTAAACAAGAAATAAATTGATGTTTAATTTTTTAGCAGTTACTTTCATAGTTGTGTGTAATAAATATAAATATATCATTCACCATATTTTCAAAACCCATGCTGGAGATAAAGTAGAATGCATAATATTAGACTGAACCTGTTTCATGCAAAAATTCACTGTGTTTAATCACATTTACAAATCCAATTAAAGCTTGAACACTGTTCAAAGCTGCTTGTAGGAAGTACAGAAAGATGGCACAAGCTCCACTGGTAGGATCATTAAAGAAGATGCATTAATTTATCAAAAGCTTAGCAGAACATGAATGAAATTTGAAGTTTAATATTCCCACTGTACTTAATGTCACTTAAAACTGTATTTGTACATCAAGCTGTGTTCAATGCCTATGAACAATCTACACATGGATCTTATTTTTGAACAATCAAAATTACAGTACATACTGGTAATTGGACAGCGGAAATATGAGAGAGATATTTGTCAAACTTCAGAAAAAGGAGTAACTGTGTTTGTTTTTGAGAAATGCCTTACACTTGTAAGTTTAACCCTTTCACCCCCAGTTCCCTGTATACAGGTCAAAGATCACCATTGATAACAATGGGTTTGGGTGGAACCATGGTGGTGAAAGGGTTAAAAGGACCCTATCAATGTCATTTTTGAAGAGACAGTGAACACAGAATGGTACATGCCAAGTGTAGATGTACTCAGCTTACTGATATACATGTAGCACATCTGAGTGATACAGACAGAATGATCCAGTGGGATCTTTTTGAAAATTTGCAGACATTGAAAAAATCAATTGACACCATAGGAATTTAAGAAATGTATTTGCAGTCCGATGTGATATGGTGTTCTGTTCAGAAACACTTGAATATGTCAGTCAGCTACCTTGTAATGTCTCATTGCATGATACCCACTCTAAGACAAACAGACACAGCAGCACAAGTGCATCAGCAATTGAGTTATCAATTCCACTGACGTGGGCAATCATGACATGGAAATTTCCTTTGGCTGCCTCATAAAAGATGCTCCTTACTAATTGCATGATGTCAGGGCATCTCGTTGTGCCTTTTTTCCAGATGTGCACGACGGTTTGATTGTCACAATGAAACAGCACTCGGCGGCCATGCCAGCGATGCCCCCAAATTGTGTAGGCGCGGTCCTTGCTTTTCTTCGTTTTTGGCATGGTGAATTTTGCGGTGTGAACTTGAGCGTGGCAGAGGTTGAAATGGGCGAGATATAGCTTTGATCACACTGATGTGCGCATGGATAATGACGTGGAAAGGGTGATATAATTGTTTAGATAACGGTAAATGAGGGCAGTTGGTAGAGTAGGTTACGTCTCAAGTGCATCCAGAAGTGGTGTGGCAGGTGACGCATGGTGACCCATACATGTCAAGGTCTAAACCCTTTTCCCCCCGTGTCCCTCCAGACGTTAACAATGATTAGGGATGGACCATTAGACCTTGGGAGGGGGGGGGGTGGTCACAATGAAATTGTGAAAATTTTTTTTTACTATTGTAAATTTCTGAAATTTTTTTTTTCCAATTGAGATTAGCTGTGCAATTTTTTTTTTTCAGAGTAAATTTTCAGATTTTATTTTTTTTTTTAGTTTGTCGCTGTCTGAAGATAAAGAGGGCAAAGATGTGGTGCCAAGCACCACAAGCGGCACGCAAGCGGTCACGGGGGGGGGGGGGGGGGAGGTCAGAGAGGGGTGTCCCCCTGCTGCTGTTGGAGCTTTTGAAAAATAGAGATTAAAATGGTGTTATTTGGTGCACTTGGGGAGTATTTTTGCGGGGGAGGTCAGGAGGGGGGTGTCCCCCTCCTGCTGTTGGAGCTTTTGAAAAATAGAGATAAAAATGGTGTTATTTGGTGGCACTTTGGGAGCATTTTTTTCGGATTACACATCTTCCTCTGAAACATGGTCTTCTTGCTCCTCAGTAGCTTCATATAGTTTTGAAAATTGACTATTTTGGTTTCCTGGCTTCCCTTTCTACTGCGTGGTGAAATGCCTACATTCACCCCACCAAACATCATGCATATCTCATGATTTACAATTGATTTTGACAAGCTGAGAAGCTAAAATAAGCTAAATAATAAAGTTAAATTTGCATATTTGTGTTTTTAGAGCAATTGTTGCCCTTTTTTGATCAAAACATCTATTTCTCTGCAGCAGCATGTCCAAATTGATTGGATGTGTATAGATGTGTTGAAATTTCAATATTTGTCTTTTTAGGGCAATTTATGCCATTCATGGTCAAAAAATCTGTATTCTCTGAAAGGGCTTGTCCAATTTCTTTGAAATTTGCAACACAAAAACGATTATTCATGCAGATTTATTCAGTATTTGCTATCGAGAAACTTTCAAAGTTCAAGCCTTTTGTTTTTTTTTGTGTTGGGATTTGTTGGATAGATGGCATTCTACGTAGCGTATTGTTGAATGTTAAAACATGTGTTGCTGTTGTTTTTTGAGGCTGTTTTTTGAGAAAAAAGAATTGAAAATGCCTTTTTAAAAGCAAATAATACATAATGACTTGATATGTTGTTTTATCATTGACGTGTTTCTACTTGTTCACCCATTCTTGCATTCATCATTGCAATAAAATGCCGTGAAAAAAATGAAACTGATGTGGCCTACATCTGTTTACCTTGATCTTAAAAGGCAAATACAACTT
Organism: Ptychodera flava; assembly: GCF_041260155.1. Taxonomy (NCBI): domain Eukaryota; kingdom Metazoa; phylum Hemichordata; class Enteropneusta; family Ptychoderidae; genus Ptychodera; species Ptychodera flava. Next base: position 8,198,606 of record NC_091932.1, on the reverse strand, counting down.
TCTGTCTTGACAACCATACCATAGTTTCAATGTTTTACCTAGTGTACCTGCTTGGTTTGTACGCAGGAAACAAGTAGAAAACAGGCTCTATAATTTCATAATTTTCAAGTGATCAGAATACAAAAGTCCTGAAAAGATAAGATAATCACAACTTCCAGTATAAGGGATACAGTCACTCTAAATGTATAAATTAAAATTAAAAATGTGCCTGGAGGATGTACTAAAAAATACAGAAAGTTGCTTTCTGTCGGTAAAATCTAAAAAAATTCAAAATTTTAAAGACTTTTGCAGATTTTTTTTTTACGCCTTTGTCTTATTTATTTTTTTTTTATTTTGCAAACTAGTCTGAAGATTTTTTTTTTTCCTAACTTTCTGCTCTGAAAATTTTTTTTTTCTGTTTTTGACCACCCCACCCTCCCAAGATCTAATGGTTCGTCCCTTATAGCAAAGCCATAATCACCCATTACTGTACTTTTAAAAGTAGTACATGACAAAACTTTGAGTTAATTCCATGATACAATGAAATTGGGCTGTTTGCTGACACTGCTCCTGCTGTATTTATGAGAAAATGGAATTTAGTAGTTGGATTTCTCTGCTTGACTCAATAAGTCGAAATTTAACAGCATTCTCATGGCCAATTGATAAAATGAATCATGAATTACTGAAGGAATAATTTAACTACATTTGTTGTGTATCAGGAATAAAATAGAGTATTGCTGTTGCTCATCAGGTCAATTATCCTAAACATTATTGCTTGACAGAAAATATTTTGATTGTTATTCTTCTGATGCAGTTCAGACTGACATTTTTCACAGTTTGATTTTGTTCCATCACTGTTCAGATAGTCATAGCACATACATGTACTACAACTATACCAAGTCCATATAATAGATTGTAAAGAGTGTGAAAATACAAGATGGTGTCTGAATTGTCAGAATTGATATCAAAATTAAATATTACAGTAATGTATGACAATAATTCAGGATTTAATAGAAATATACAATCTGATATACTTACATGCCAACATCACAGATGGTATCTGTAGTGACTGGGAGACTGCAGTAATTTTGCTAACACATGGAATAAATGCAGAAAGATATTTTGTTCATCATGGATATGGTCAGGACAACTGTACTTGCTGGAAGTAGGAATAACACTATATCAATCTGATTACATTCATTTGTTTATTAGAGGCAGAAAGCACCTCATAGATACACTGGCCAAATCTGAAAAGACCTGATGTATGGACTTGAATTGATCTTCGCAGGGAAAAAATATGTTTTCACCTTACTGCTTCTGTGAGAATAAAATGTTTTTTCCCTAACAAGGTATTAGAGTTTATAGCCACTGTGCTAAATCTTTAATGCCAGGAATGAAAATGTTCTCAGGGTGAGCCTTGACTTTTATTCTTGATTGTGAAAGTGAACTATTTCAATGCAGTCCCTACACACAGTGGTAGCACTATGGTTTAAAACTTTACGGGGAAAATTTAAATATTTCATTTTTTAGGTGCACATTATCTCTAACTTTCTTCACAAGACTCACGACTGGATATCTTCTGTTTTGTCAGTTTCTGAAAGTGAATGCCCCTCTAATCTAAGTAAAGTAATATAGAATACTTCTGAAATTGCTATCCATAACGCCTAATCAATACCTAAAAAGGCATATATGAAAACAGGAGGGTCTGTTTTCTACATCCATTGGACACAATTTAATTGAAACTTAATTCATGCACATACTGTTTTGGATCAAACTTTCTGTGCAAGATGTACCGGTATCTAAGGCTCATATCGGTCAATGCTGTTTTAAGACACCTTGACAGCCCAGTGTTCAATAAATACATGTGTCTTGCTGCATTCAAATACACATTTTTTCTTTCAAAGTAACCAATATCTTACCAGATTTCTAGCTCATGGCCTAGCCTGCATCTTGCACCTCTAGACTTGGCCATCTCAATGTCTGTGAACAGTTGAAAGATACAATCTTAAGTTCATCCAGAAAGTCTATCAATAGTAATACACTAACAGCATATACTTTCTTTGCAGCATTTGATTTTGTAGGAAATTTTCAGATGTTCTCGGTACCTGAAAACAATCTAAAACAATCTCCAAGACGTGGTATTTTTTTGGTCATGGTTTTAAAAAACAATTGCGGCAGTATTGATTGTGACTCAGCAATTAATAACTAGGATATAAAGGTGATGTGCTGCTGAGTGGAGTCACTTGTAATTTGCAATTACAGAATGGAAGAAACAAATCAGACTCTTACTTTTTATAATCCTTTCGAATTCCAAGTTTCCGTCAAAGTCCATCACCCACTGATTGATGGTACAACAACAAGTATCCAAAGCAACTTTACGGCCCATGTTTGTAACATGCAATGGTCCTTACATAGCATATATAGAACCTGAGAAAAGGAAAAAAACAGACATTAGAAAACATGTATATGTATGTGCTGTAAAAGAAGTGAGGATGAAATACATCATTGTTTGATTATTGTATTGAAATGGATATCACAGTGAAAGACCGTAGCTTGGAATCAAGAAAAATTCTCACAAGTATATACATGAACAGTACGACTTTCTTAAAAACATTCAGAGTTCATTCAAGTGCCAATGTCTTCACTTAAATAGACCTCAAGGTCAGACAGGGACATACTTTGTGCATGGCCAGTGCAACTCGTAAGAAGTCAAATTCATTGATTCCAACTAATCCCAACTGCCCCTCTTCCCTTATATTCATTGACAAATGTGGCTAAATATCAGTAATGCATCTTTGTTGAAAGGCAAATTTGAATATGAGTCAATGCATAAGTAAATCATTAAATTTGTTATACTGAATATCATCTATCGATCGGTACAGAAAGGAAACTTGGTAACAATTATTGTTGTATGCCTGAAAAATGTCAAAAAAGACATCAAATGGATATCAGCCACATGCCATGAATAATTTGGTTTGGAAGTCAATGATAAGTTATTGAAAAAGTGAACAAATATTTGCTCAATAATTTATTTCTGAACGTTTTCTGGTGTACTAAGACCATGAGAATATGTGTACCACACTGCAACATGTCCTTTGTGCTATATTCAGGTAACATGTACATTAACTTTGTTCTCCCTCCTCAAGCTACAGTACTGCATTAAAGCTCAACATTGCTTTTATCACCAGGCTTCCAAGTGGTGTATCCAACTACACGTGACTACATTCTACATTTTGCACAGTGTGGTGCTGAGTTCCCTGTACTTGTACCTTGCAAAGATGGCTGTTGTTGGTCTTCTGAGGGACTATGGCACTATTGTTCCACAAACTAAACGTCCATGATTGCGTTACGTTGTGTTTACATTTTCAGACTGTAACCCTGTAGCCTTGCCTCTATATAGTCAGTATATTCTTCCACCATATAGACAGTCACGACTGTCTATGCTTCTAGCTACCCAGCAACAAACATACCTAGTGGGTGGCAGCAAAACATGATTGCTATGAAGGGGGAAATGGGGGCAGGAGCGAAACTACTGTGACTCCCTTTTCTGGAGTGACATGCACAATAAATTACACATTGGATCTTTTTTTCACCTTTACGGTCTTTTAAGTAATATACTAGGTATTACAATGTGTATGGCCATGGCATCCACAGCATTGAAGGGCCCGTGTCATGTAAAGATTTATATAGTGGACACAAATATAATTATATTAGTCGCGCCAGCGGCTTACTGACTACGCATGCGCTTATTCATAATATACATGTACTATGCGAGTAACCGGAAGTGTACCCTTCTTTCTCAAGATGGGCGCCGCCATGATTTTTTTTTTGAGTACTCGTAAATAAACAAATACGAAACAAATTATTATGATATAACATGCCTTTTATAAAATATACCTCTTTAATTAGCCAGTAAATGTTATTATACACCTTGTCGCTGATACAAAGTATCGTTGATATAGATAAACGGAGAAAACTGTCGTGCATATGAACGGGGGCATACGCAAAGAATGCTGGGATTGAATTATAGAAGAGCGCCCCCTGTGTCAATAATTAGATTCAAAAATTGCAAGTTTTTAGACGGAACGCTATAGTTTTCAGCTTGCAAGTGGAAGGTGGGCAGTGCGGTTACCATTGCAATGATAATTATTGCATAATACGTCCCTTGTTTAACGCCATAGGCTGTTATCATTGTAAAAATTGCCAATTTTTTTCCAAAATTTTTACACGCTACAGAAAATCTATACCTGCCCTGCTGCAGGGTTTGACGTCGTGTAAGAACGTGAACTGCTTTCATCAGAGGGAAACTGGGCATAGTTGTCATATAAACGTTTATGAAGTAACAATTACAGTTTATCATGAATCAATACAAATAACATTGCCAATCTTAACCCCTGGCGCGACACCAAGGGCTGAGCCCTATATAATATTAGATATATATAATTAGATATACTAGTAAGGGACTGGTCAGTTCTTCAGCCTGGGGGGGCTGGTGGATTCATGGGGGGGGTCACCCTGTTTTTGACTTTGGTGATAGGGGGGTCACCATGTTTTTGAAATGCCCAATAGGGGGGGTCAGTGTGTTTTTGAATTTTGACACAGGCTCATCATTGCCTAAAATGCTAGTGTCAGCCACAAAATTCATCATTCAGTTGTATTTTTCGGCGCGCCCTTCGGGCGCGTAACTTTAATAATCAGTCATATTTTTCAGCACGCCCAACTTTAACATATCAAGCATACATACATCAGAGATATCTGTATGTTCAATATTTTTCAGCGTGCTCTTCAAGCTTATTACTTTAATATATCATACATCTTTCAGCATATGCCCTTCAGGTGCATGACTTTAATATACAAGGCATATATATCAGAGATATCAGGATGTTTCATATTTTTTGGCGCGCCCTTCGGGCGCCATACTTTCAGAGATATCTTGATGTTTGCTAAGTGAAAGTGTACCATTATGAAATCTGCATTTCATATGAAAAGGATGACAAATTCCTGATACTTTTCTGTTCTCTCTGTGAGAATTCAGTATGAGAAAGCAACATGCACAAATATTTCACAATATATATTTGATACAGTGAATTATTTTAGAGATAGAAAAATGACAAGATATCTTTCCTTCTCATTGATGCAATTATTTTCCTTTGTTTCATAGGTTTTCTGTAGAAAGATGCTTTTTTATGAACAAAATAACAGTTAAAAAAGGCAGTTTTTGTCATTATTAGCTGTGCTTTTATGGTTTCAATGTTACACAAGAAAAGGTCCTCTCAGACACTGTACACATCAGATTTGGCTAAAAAAGCTCTCTATGGCTCCTCAGTAGATTTAATTGGATGGTTGGCAAGTCTTAACACCCATCAAAGTTTTTGATTCACTGCTTTTTCCTCTTTGATATTAATGATTGACATCCATTTCTGTACAACAGTTCAGGACATCTGGTTAAGCAGAGAAAGTGTGAAATACATTCACAGCTCATTCAAAATACTGGTCATTCAAAATGTACTGCATTTAAACTTTAAGATTGACACTTTGAAATTCCTATCTTACAACTGACATGTCAACAATTTCACTAAAACATAGAATGACTATTTAAAATATAAATATATGTAAAATGTAAAATATAATATAATATATATATATATATATATATATATATATATATATATATATATATATATATATATAATTTATGTCCATCTTTTGTTTTACCTTTGTCGCGCCCGGGGGGGGGGGGGGTCACCCTGTTTTAGAAATTTGGAATAGGGGGGGTCACCCTGTTTTCAAAATTTGGAATAGGGGGGGTCAGCCACTTTTTGACATCGGCAAAAAATAATCCACCGGCCCCCCCAGGCCGAAGAAACTGACCAGTCCCTAATTACTGCTTCCCCAAGGTCTCCCTAGGTCACTAGGGAGTACAACATGCCAGTGTATCACAGCATGTCACGATCGAGAAAATATTTATACACTCAAAAGTTGCTATCAGGGTATTCTCGTGACGTGAATGATGTGGTATTCTGTTGAATGACATGTGGTATATTATACAGATACTCGCCAGTCCTACCTAATGAGACGTATTGGAAAGTACAATTCACATCCTATGTTTGTGTCCACTAATCTAAACGGCACAGGCCCACAAGCCCCTTCAATCACAGGCATTAGACACGTCGCTTCCGAGTCGCGATCGATCGCACTGATTCACAGTAAACAGAGACTGCAGAGAGAGAGAAAAGGTGTGCATCAAACGAGCTTGCTGCGGATCCGTAGCCCACTCCCTTTGCTGGTTGTGTTTGGGGAGTGGGGCACAACCAGCAAAGGGAGTGGTAGGGCTACGAATCCGCAGCAACAAACGAGCTTGCTGCAGTACAGTAGCTCGAGGTTTTGCCTGGGTATTTGGGTCGGACGGCAAAACCAGGCAAAACCTAGAGCTACTGTACTGCAGCAACAAACGAGCAAGCATACTGAAAACTGCCGACGACGGCAAAATGTTCAAGCGGCGATTTCGCCGCATAATTTTCTTTAAAACTTACCGAAATGTGGCGGCTAGAGGCTGTTGTTCATAAAGTTTATGATCCATAGCAAGAAACAGCCAGATTTTACGGCAAACTACTCAAAACGTGAAGGTTTCAAGGGGAGTCCGAGCGTGGCTTTCATTTCTCGACAAGTTGACTGCTCAGTCTGAGGTCAACTGTCTGTGACCTCGGATCTCTGGCTCCTCATTGGTCAAGATGTACGATGTTGATACGTCATATACCTCTCTGTTTACATGTCCCCGAGGCGATCAGACATACGACGGCACCATGATCAGAATTTGGACGCACTTTTTTAAATCTTTTATTAAAATGCATACTTCAAAGAAAAATTTCAATATAGCATTAAGTTATGTTGTTTCCAAGAGCAAGTTAATTACAATTGTAATATGAAAGTGTAAATTTCAATGGATAATTGTACATTTCAGAGTAAAAGCTGTATGTTCTGCAAGTACCTCTGACCAATTGAAATATTTTTCCCCCTTTGCCAATATTTATGAATAGTCGATTTACCAATTAATGTAAGGAAATTTGCAAAGCTTTCATCAGCTTGAGAAATATTATTCAGACAACAATAAGTATATAAATGTTGCTTTCTGTTTTATATATGGGCGATTTTAAAAGTTTATAATTATCATTCCAGACATCTTGAGCAATTCATTATTTGACATCGTAAAAGTCTGTGTTCAAGGGTATCTTTGTCCTTCCATACATTACAATAAAATCGTGTACATTTGCTTACATGAACGTTTCTGTATTGGAACTTTGTCGCTTATTACATCCATTGTCTACAAGCCTCAGAAAATGTTTTAAAAGCGTTGACCATTTTACAGAAGCATTTTCATTTGGTTGAATACAACGCTTTGTTATTAGCCATGATTTCAAAAAAACTTGCTTGTAGAAGCATGCTAAACTCTAAATATGATCTACAAAGCTAGGTTTGTGTCATCTGACATTGATGGAATAAGGGACTGGTGGATTATTTTTTGCCGACGTCAAAAAGTGGCTGACCCCCTATTCCAAATTTTGAAAACAGGGTGACCCCCCCCCGCGACAACGGTAAAACAAAAGGTGGACATAAATGTGTTATATATATATATATATATATATATATATATATATATATATATATATATATATATATATATATATATATATATATATATAATATTTTACAAATATATTTATATTTTGTGTTTTAATGAAATTGTTGACATGTCAGTTGTAAGATAGGAATTTTAAAGTCTTAACATGGATGTTAAGACTTGCCACCCATCAAATTAAATCTCCCGAGGAGCCATAGAGAGGTATTTTAGCCAAATCCGATGTGTGCAGTGTCTGAGATGACCTTTTGTTGTAACATGATTGAAACCATAAAAGCACAGCTAATAATGACAAAAACTGCCCGTTTTAACTGTTATTTTGGTAATAAAAAAGCATCTTTCGACAGAAAACCTGAGACACAAAGGAAAATAGTTGCATCATTGAGAAGGAAAGATATATTGTCATTTTTCTATCTCTAAAATAAGCCACTGTATCAAATATATGTTGTGAAATATTTGTGCATGTTGCTTTCTCATACTGAATTCTCATAGAAAGAACAGAAAAGTATTAGGAATTTGTCATGCTTTTCATATGAACTGCAGATTTCATAATGATACACTTTCACTTAGCAAACATCAAGATATCGCTGACATATATCTCTGATTTATTTAAGTATGGCGCCCCAAGGGCGCGCCGAAAAATGCAACTGAATGATGAAATTTGTGGCTGACACAATGCATTTTAGGCAATGATGAGCCTCTGTCAAAATTCAAAAACATACTGATCCCCCCCCCCTCTTATTGGGCATTTCAAAAACATGGTGACCCCAACACCAAAGTCAAAAACAGGGTGACCCCCATGAATCCACCGGCTACCCCCAGGCCGAAGAAACTGACCAGTCCCTAACACAGTCATGGTGGTATTCGAAAGCGATACATAATACGATGGAATATGTGACCAGCTTTTATCTTTCGGGCCAAGAATACGTTTAATCCATAGCGTTGTAAGGACGTCTGTGGTGTTGACTTAATCAATTAATCCTTTGATACGGACAGCGGATTAGCAAGTTGGCAATGTTTGCGGAGCAATTACAGTGATGTATACACAGATTTGATAGGAGATATTGTGGACTTGTAGTAAGAAAGAAAGCAGTCAGACGGTTTGGAGTCGAAATCTTTATTTGAAATACCACAGTCAAAATTAATAAAATCAAATAAAGTAAACCGTACGTTGCACAAAATACGCACCCCTCCCCACCCCTCCCCACCCGAGGGGACTAACTTCTGTGCCCTGTGCTGTCACGGTTAAATGTACGACTAAAAGTTCGTGAGCAATGGTGAAAAGAAGGGTGATGCGACATTAAAATACTTCAGAAATGATTGCCTCGTCTCACAAAATTTGACCACGACAAGAGACATGTCAACAGTTTCAACATGTACTGTATATCTTCTGTTTCCTTATTGAAAGCCGACGTTGGAATACGTAGATTGATCGATGCTTGGAATTCTCGTCCACTTGAAGGGATTAAAGTACATGTAACGCGGTTTGTGCAGTGACAGCGTGTGTAATTATCCATCTGGCACCATATTTTGAGGTTCTGGGGCACAGAAAACTTTGTCACCCTACGAATACCAGAAAGATGTCGCTGATTTGCAAAGTTACCGATAAACCATTTTGTGCTTTTCAAATTCAAGTCCACCAATTTGCATTGAAAATGTTATTTTATGGGTTTTCCATAGTCTATGCGAATGAATTTAGCATTCACAGCTCTCGAGTCATTTTCAAAGTGCAAAACGCATTACGAAATCATATTTTTTAACATTACACAGATTTTTGCTTTCCCCGGGAGTCTTTTAAAGCATGTTTTCATGATGACATGCACGGCGACCCCATATTTTATGTCATTTTTTAGTTTGTCTTGTGATAAAGATCTTGTGCAAATTTTCATGTAAACGACATGGGTTTTGTAATTTCACTGAATTTGGCGTTCTCCACCTTGAATGTTTGAATTTGTTCCATCTACCTATATAACCGGTAAGCCAGCTCCCATTGAAAATGACCAGTGTATATTTCGCAAAAAGTAGAAAGATAACAAATCATAAATGTAGTTTATGTAAACTGAACACACATGGCAAAAACCACTGCGGGAATTCAAACATCTCTGACTCACAAATCAATAAATACAACACTATAACAGTACAACACCTGTACTGAACAACATCATTCCAATCACATGATTGGCCCTGCATTGGCACATGATATCTCGACAAGACAATAATTTCACGATCTCACTTGCCGTGACAGGACTTTAACAAAGAGACATACTATTCAAGTATTCCTACGTCATGTGACTAGATTGGCGCCAAAAGTCCATTCTCTCATTGGCTCTGCGGCAAAACATTTGTTTAAATCAAGTTATTATTCATATCATTGTACCTGTGCGACATCTTATTGGTCGATGCGACCGAGGGATTTCTGTGCATAACCACCACGACTTTTATCGTCAGTTTTCCAAATGATCGCAACGCATGAACTTTTGGATCAGTACGTTCTGTAAGTTTCCGACCGACGGAAGATGTACAACGCCGGAGTCCACTGCCTGCAATTGGGATCTTTTCAAAATTTCGACCGACCTACAGATATTCTACGCTGAAGTCAGCTGCCTGTTCCTCACACGAACTGTTGCCGGAATTTCTTCAAGTTTTCGACCGACCTACGATGTACTACGCTGGAGTCCACCGCCTGTTCCTCATGTGCATGAACTTTTGCTATGATCTCAGCACACGCAAGTTTCCTACCGACGGACGATGTACTACGCTGGAGTCCGATGTCCATTACACCCACATAAGTACGGCTTGGCGTGTGGGTGTCCTACAAGACGGGTGAGTCTCGATCTCTCTCAATATTTTGTTGAGACTAATTTTGTGTCCTTTGAGAAAGTAAGGGTTTCAGTGGGGGAAAATTAGATTCATTTATAGGCGGTCATTTATGGGCAATACCTTGCATATGGTAAAATGCGCCATCGACTATCAATTTTTAAATACCGATTTTTTTTTCAATATTTGTGTGCACCCATACAAGTGCAGCCTGGCTTGTGGACGGCCCTATAAGACGGTCAAGTCTCGAACTCTCTCAATGTTTCTGTGAGCTACTGGTTGTGGAGACTAATTTCGTTGTTCTTTGAGTTCGATGTGACGGCATGGTCTTGGAGAAATACAGGCCATTTTTGTTTTGGAAGGCAGTAGCTTGCATATACTAGCATGCGCCATGGACTATCGAATTTTTTGTACTTATTTTTTCAACATTTTTGTCATCCACCGGATGCTGAGGCTAATTTTGTTGTTCTGTGAGAAAGTTTTAATTTCGTCGTTATTTGAGAAAGTTAAGTTTTCACCGTCATAATTTTGTTAAAATCGGATATTCAAACGGTACGTAGGTCTCTTCTTCTGTCTTCTTGTGTAGATTTTTAACGCAGGCAATAAGTTGCCTCTATGCTCAGCTCTAGACTCTATAAAGTTGTAGTAGATTTGCCAGTTCTGATTTATCTGGTGAAAGGTTCGTTGTAATTGTACTTTATTGGTTGGTTCTGCAGATATAATAATAATAATAATATTGGGTTCTTATATAGCGCACATATCCACAAGTACATGTGATCAAGGCGCTTTACAATTATATCTGTCTAGTTGGTTTTTAATTGGTTAATTTCTAGTTGGTTGTAATTGTACTTTATTGGTTGGTTCTGCGGATATAATAATAGCGCACATATCCACAAGTACATGTGATCAAGGCGTTTTACAATTATATCTGTCTAGTTGGTTTTTAAATGAGTTCACTGAGTCAGCTTTGAATGTAGAATGAGGCAGTGTATTCCATATGTCGATGGTGCGTTGGGTGAAGAAGTTTCATCTGATCTTTAGCCGGCAATGATGTTTGACTAATTTAAGTGAATGACCTCTGGTTCGGTTACAGCTGCTAGTGGTGAAGATTCCATCTGTTACTTTGGTGTCGTAAAAACCAGTCATAATTTTATATAACTCTTTTAAGTCACCACGTATTCTGCGAAATCTAAGTGTGGGTAACTGCAACTTTTTAAGACGATCTTCATATGATAAATGTGTCAAACCTGATAACATTTTTGTTGCTGTGCGTTGGACATTTTCGATACAGTCAACGTCTTTTTTCTGGTATGGATTCAAATTACTCAAATTAATCTCAAATTACTACTGCAGTACTCAGGAATAGGACGCATCAAGGATTCAAATAGTAACTGAATGTCTCTACGTCGATAATAGTGAAGGATCTTCTTATTATACCCACTATTTTTGTTTGCTTTATTTACTTGGTTCTGTATGTGACTCTGAAAACTTAGATTGTTATCAATTAGTATACCAATGTCTTTCTCATTTTCAACTTCTTCTAATTCAGCATTAGACCCGTCCTGTCGGCGCATGGTATATGACTTAGGCAGGATACTTTTATTGTGTATTAGTAAAACTTTGCATTTATCCGGAAGAAACCATAGCAGGCAGTCATTGCTCCAGTCTACCAGACTGTCAAGGTCACGTTGAATTAACTTCATATCTATGGTCTTCTTTATTTCTAAATATTTTTTTTTTGTCATCGGCAATAGCTTTCCTTTTAGAGTTCACATATTGTCAAAACGTTTTGCAGTTAGACTTTGTGTAAGCTGCGATATCTTTCTCTCTGGCTTTTCTGTCTTTCTTCACAATGTTTTTTAGTTTATTTCTAGCTTTGCAGTATTCACGATATGTAGCAGGGTCTGCGGAATCCATACATATCACCTCAAAAGCCTGTGTTTGCTCTTAATATGATGCATATTGTTACTGTTTAATGGTGTCTTTCCTTCATGGAGTCTGTTATTCTTTATTGGGATACACTTTTGTATCGGATTTCTCAGTTTAGTTGTGAACATACTATAGGCGCTCTGTGTATCAGTGTTCTGAAGGAGGTGCTTCCAATTAATTGCCATTTCCTTAAGTAGTTCATCGTAGTTTGCCTTGCGATAATTGTATCGTTTCTGCGTAATAGAGTTTACCTCTGTGTAGAAATTAAATTCGATCCTCAACCCACAGTGGTCGCTGGAACCGAGTGGACTGTGATGTTCAATACTGGGTATATAATTGTCGTCATTGGTAATCACCAAGTCTAAAGTAGATGGTTCTTGATTAACTCGTGTTGTAGTTGGGTCCGTTATCATCTGATTGACGTAACAATCACATAGACATTCTCGAAAACCCTTTCTGATATAGACCAAAATTCCTCGTTGAGTATTTCCAGGGAATCATTTCGGAACATGTCGTATTCTTCAATCATAAGTTCTGCAGCGGTTACATCATAGCGACGATTCTTCGGAAATGCTTCAGTTATAGCAATAATATCTGGTTTCTCTTCATTGTCATCCATGATATATCTCTGTACGAATTCATCAAATTTGTTTAGTAAACTATCAGTGTTAGTATGAATACACAAAATTCTATCTCTGTAAGTTATGAACATCCTTATTTACAGTTTATTATCACTGTTCACTGCTTCTTGACTTTGATAATTTTCCTTCCCCATCCAGGACATCTTTTACATTTTTACTTGTGTACCAAAAATCAGACCTCTAGCTCTATTATTCAGACCTCATTTTCACAAATACTACCATAGCTTTTCGTCTTTTTGCATATCTAATCCTCTATTGCCCCTGTGCATTGAGGTGTCTCGAAACCCGGTCATTGCTGCTTTGCGGCTGTATTTTGATTGATTTTTATTTCCCGTTTCTATTTCATCCTGGAAAGGTTCAATAAAAAAGGTGATCCTGTGACACAAGCAGAAGGCTGAATGGACCCGAAGATGGAAGGTGTGATACCCATTTTCTTTCCGTTTTCATTTGCTTGTTAATTGTTGTCCCAAATGCATGATTTTGTTTCAGCTGCGCGAGAAGATTTTTTTTTTGATATCTCGGACCCTAGGCCTCATCGTTGGACGTAAAATGAAGATTACAGATTGTACCCGCTCATGAAAAAGGTGAGATATATGTTTAATGTTTTATCATTTTCTTGATAATTAACTACGACTTGTATGGATGAATGTAATTTTTTACAGCTCCCTTGGAAAGAAGACCCTGGCCCCAACGTGGGACGAACAAAGATTGGTGATTATGAAAGGTGACATGTTTATTTTTTATTCATTTGCTTAATAATTAATTACAATTTTGACCCAAATGCATGATTTTGTTTCAGCTGCGCGAGAAGATTTTTTTTTTTTGATATCTCGGACCCTAGGCCTCATCGTTGGACGTAAAATGAAGATTACAGATTGTACCCGCTCATGAAAAAGGTGAGATATATGTTTAATGTTTTATCATTTTCTTGATAATTAACTACGACTTGTATGGATCAATGTAATTTTTACAGCTCCCTTGGAAAGAAGACCCTGGCCCCAACGTGGGACGAACAAAGATTGGTGATTATGAAAGGTGACATGTTTATTTTTTATTCATTTGCTTAATAATTAATTACAATTTTGACCCAAATGCATGATTTTGTTTCAGCTGCGCGAGAAGATTTTTTTTTTTGATATCTCGGACCCTAGGCCTCATCGTTGGACGTAAAATGAAGATTACAGATTGTACCCGCTCATGAAAAAGGTGAGATATATGTTTAATGTTTTATCATTTTCTTGATAATTAACTACGACTTGTATGGATGAATGTAATTTTTTACAGCTCCCTTGGAAAGAAGACCCTGGCCCCAACGTGGGACGAACAAAGATTGGTGATTATGAAAGGTGACATGTTTATTTTTTAATTACAATTTTGACCCAAATGCATGATTTTGTTTCAGCTGCGCGAGAAGATTTTTTTTTTTGATATCTCGGACCCGGCCTCATCGTTGGACGTAAAATGAAGATTACAGATTGTACCCGCTCATGAAAAAGGTGAGATATATGTTTAATGTTTTATCATTTTCTTGATAATTAACTACGACTTGTATGGATGAATGTAATTTTTTACAGCTCCCTTGGAAAGAAGACCCTGGCCCCAACGTGGGACGAACAAAGATTGGTGATTATGAAAGGTGACATGTTTATTTTTTATTCATTTGCTTAATAATTAATTACAATTTTGACCCAAATGCATGATTTTGTTTCAGCTGCGCGAGAAGATTTTTTTTTTGATATCTCGGACCCTAGGCCTCATCGTTGGACGTAAAATGAAGATTACAGATTGTACCCGCTCATGAAAAAGGTGAGATATATGTTTAATGTTTTATCATTTTCTTGATAATTAACTACGACTTGTATGGATGAATGTAATTTTTTACAGCTCCCTTGGAAAGAAGACCCTGGCCCCAACGTGGGACGAACAAAGATTGGTGATTATGAAAGGTGACATGTTTATTTTTTAATTACAATTTTGACCCAAATGCATGATTTTGTTTCAGCTGCGCGAGAAGATTTTTTTTTTTTGATATCTCGGACCCGGCCTCATCGTTGGACGTAAAATGAAGATTACAGATTGTACCCGCTCATGAAAAAGGTGAGATATATGTTTAATGTTTTATCATTTTCTTGATAATTAACTACGACTTGTATGGATGAATGTAATTGTTTTACAGCTCCCTTGGAAAGAAGACCCTGGCCCCCAACGTGGGACGAGCGAAGATAGATGTCACCTGGCGACCGGAGAAGTAAGTAAGTTGGTAAGTTTTGGTTATAATTAATTATATGGAGAAGGAAGATGCCGTGGATGTGTTGATGCTGACACAGTCGATGCATTCGGATGGTTTGTGAAGATGGTTTTGAAGACTATTCTCATGGCTGGAACTGGTCCCAAGGATTGATGCGATGTTGTGGCTGGTACATGGGAAAAATTCTGCCCGAAGCAAGGCAAAAACACCTGTGGATTTAACAAGAATGGAAGACCACAGATGGTATGTGACTTTGATGCTGTCACATCACAAGAACTCCGCGGATGAAATATCAACAAATGGTCTACCAATCAAAAGATGGCTGTAACTCACATGGATTCAAAATATCAATGATTCAAGATGCCCTGGATGCTTGGAACCACCTGGACCACGCCACAAGAACTCCGGTGATGGATTACGTCCGGACGTGTGGACACGGGTTCACTAATTAATCAATTGGGTAATGGCCGCGCTTTTGGGTTGGTCTCGGACGTGTGGACACGGGTTCACTAATTAATCAATTGGGTAATGGCCGCGCACATGGGGGTCGGTGCCCGGGGTAATAAAATTAAATGGACTGGGTTTTTGGCATTTACCCAGTCTACCTCTTAATATGTGTTCATTAATTAATCAATTGGGTACTGGCCGCGCATGGGGTTGAGTGCCGGGATAATACATTTAAATGGACTGGGTTTTTGGCCTTTATCCAGTCTACCTCTTAATTTAGAGTAGGGACGAAGCAAGACTCCCCTTGTCAAAACTGCGACGACAGTCAGGGCTTTAGCTTGGGTGGGCGCGAGGGATTTTCCCTTATAGGCTGAGGTATTTGAGGTGTCGTTCAATTTGGTCTAGCTTCACGTGCTGAACGACGTTAATCTGACTGGATATAAACTCTTAAATGAGTTTCCAGCCGGAGACCAAAAGACCAAACCACCCCCCCCCCCCCAATCACGTTCCCTGTTTTGTGAAGAGAGTTCCAGTGGACCTTGACACCAGCAGGCCCAGTCAGATGCAGTGATCTGTAAAGTAAAAGTGGGTTATAGTATCTTCAACTTAAAATAAGGTAAGTTTACGATACTTGAATGCTCTTTATTCTCGAAATCTCTGGTCACACTATGGGCAAGGTTAGCAGAGTAACCATGCCTATAGGTAATAGTAACGGTCGCCAGGAGTAGTTTGACAAATCATTAGGATGTCGTTGAATAATGTATCTACATACTATTGTGCATTGTGAAGGGATGTAGCCATTGTTGCTAGGGTAGCAATTGCAATGTTTAATGAATTTTATTTTGTGTAATCATTTGTTCAATTTTGCCAAAAACGTGCTAAGTGTTCCCTGTTGACATGGACTTTGGTAGCTATGGAAAATTTGATCATTCCCGCATGCCGTAATTGAAATTTGCGTAATACGCAGCCGATAGGTTTCCTTACACATCTTTAATTTTCCCGATGCCATAGATGTGGTCATGTATGTCATGGTAAGTTTGATAATTATTAAGGCTATTATGCAAATTTGCATAATAGCATCACAGTAGTAGCATTTCCTCAAGCATATTTTTCTGTTGCTTTGTTCATGCAACTGTTTCAAGGGTTAGTTCGTCAGTTTTTTGTTGTGCCATTGCTGCGTGCAAAGATGAGCTTTACGAAAAGATTACCATTTGCTTGTTTGATGGCTTCTCAATATTGCCACCAAACCACGTGACAGATCAAACTGCTTTTAACAAAATTAAAAGTGGTCACTTTAAGGATGACACGAGTAAAATGTCAGCGATCAATCGGTGTGTTTTTAGATTTTTCGCAAAATCCAATATGGTGGGCTAAATCATGTGACCGATCCAAATGCCGTTTGCAAACTTAAAAGAGATCACTCTAAGGATGACATGAGTAAAATTTCAGCTCAGTTACTCAATTAGGATTTTTGCAAATTCCAATATGGCGGCTTAATTCACGTGACCAATCCTAATGCCTTTAGCAAATTTGAAAGTGTTCATACTGAGGATAATACAAGGATACAAGGATGATTCAAGTCAAATTTCAGCTCAATTGGTGCTTTGGTTCTGGAGAAAAAGACTTTTAAAAAATATTTCTGGATTTTCGCAAAATCCTATATTGCAGCCAAATCACTTGACCGATTCCATTGCCTTTTGCAAAATTTAAAGAGATTACTGATAGAATGACATGAGTAAAATTTCAGCGCAAGCCGTGTTTTTGCTGTATAGTAAAGATTTTTAAAGATTGAATTGGGATTTTTGCCAAATCCAATCAAAACGACGCTTGCAAACATGAAAGAGATCACTCTAAGGATGACATCACTAAAATTTTAGCTAAATCGGTGTGATAGTTCTGGAGAAGATTTTTAAAGATTGAATTAGGATTTTTGCCAAATACAATATGGAGGCAAAATCACGTGACCAATCCAAATGCTGTTTGCAAACTTGAAAGTCTAAGGATATACGGCTAGTTTTCAATCGGATTCGAACCCACAACATACGGCATCAGTCGCCTAGCTGAGAGGCCATAGACAGAACCGCTCGGCTAAATCTCCACTCCCAAAAAGAGTGGTTCAATAGCCGGCTAAGTTGTTACATTTTTCTGACTGAGACCGCTCAACACGTTGTAGAGTTCGTGAAGCACTCACGCACGCATGCTCACTATCATACATCGCACATACACACTTTATCGAAGCGAAGAAACGAATTTCATCGCTTTAACTGGGCGAACGATAACCTCGGGGACAATTCTGTCCACCAGCAGTGTTACCAACCCAGGTTAGAAAATACGGCTAGTTTTCAATCGGATTCGAACCCACAACATACGGCATCAGTCGCCTAGCTGAGAGGCCATAGACAGAACCGCTCGGCTAAATCTCCACTCCCAAAAAAGAGTGGTTCAATAGCCGGCTAAGTTGTTACATTTTTCTGACTGAGACCGCTCAACACGTTGTAGAGTTCGTGAAGCACTCACGCACGCATGCTCACTATCATACATCGCACATACACACTTTATCGAAGCGAAAGAAACGAATTTCATCGCTTTAACTGGGCGAACGATAACCTCGGGACAATTCTGTCCACCAGCAGTGTTACCAACCCAGGTTAGAAAATACGGCTAGTTTTCAATCGGATTCGAACCCACAACATACGGCATCAGTCGCCTAGCTGAGAGGCCATAGACAGAACCGCTCGGCTAAATCTCCACTCCCAAAAAAGAGTGGTTCAATAGCCGGCTAAGTTGTTACATTTTTCTGACTGAGACCGCTCAACACGTTGTAGAGTTCGTGAAGCACTCACGCACGCATGCTCACTATCATACATCGCACATACACACTTTATCGAAGCGAAGAAACGAATTTCATCGCTTTAACTGGGCGAACGATAACCTCGGGGACAATTCTGTCCACCAGCAGTGTTACCAACCCAGGTTAGAAAATACGGCTAGTTTTCAATCGGATTCGAACCCACAACATACGGCATCAGTCGCCTAGCTGAGAGGCCATAGACAGAACCGCTCGGCTAAATCTCCACTCCCAAAAAGAGTGGTTCAATAGCCGGCTAAGTTGTTACATTTTTCTGACTGAGACCGCTCAACACGTTGTAGAGTTCGTGAAGCACTCACGCACGCATGCTCACTATCATACATCGCACATACACACTTTATCGAAGCGAAGAAACGAATTTCATCGCTTTAACTGGGCGAACGATAACCTCGGGGACAATTCTGTCCACCAGCAGTGTTACCAACCCAGGTTAGAAAATACGGCTAGTTTTCAATCGGATTCGAACCCACAACATACGGCATCAGTCGCCTAGCTGAGAGGCATAGACAGAACCGCTCGGAAATGACGTGTAAAATTTCAGCTCAATTGGTGCGTTAGTTCTGGAAAAGATTATTTTTAAAGATTAAATTAGGATTTTTGCAAAATTCAATATGGCGGCCAAATCACATGACCGATCCAAATGCTGTTTGCAAACTTGAAAGATATTACTCTAAGGATGACGTGTAAAATTTCAGGTCATTAGTGTGTTAGTTCTGGAGGAGAAGATTTTTTAAGATTAAATTAGGATTTTTGCAAAATCAAATGTGGCAGCCAAATCACGTGACCGATCCTAATGCCTTTCGCAAAATTGAAAGTGTTCATACTTAGAATAATACGAATTTGAGATCAATCATTGTGTTGGTTCTGGAGAAGAAGATTTTATAAATTAAAACCGGATTTTCGCAAAATGCAATATGGCCACCAAACCACGTGGATGTTGCAAATTTTTCTCTTTAACTTGAAAGTGCTTACACTAAGGATAATTCAAGTAAAATTTCAGCTCAGTCGGTGATTTGGCTCTGGAGAAAAAGATTTATAACAAAATAAATCTGGATTTTCGGAAAATCCAATATGGCGGCCAAATCACGTAACCAATTCCAATACCCCTCTACAAACTTTAAAGAGATCACTGTTAGGGTGACATGAGTAAGATTTCAGCGCAATCAGTGTTTTAGTTGTAAAGAAAAGATTTTCAAAAGATTGAATAGGGATTTTTTCCAAATCCAATATGGCGGCCAAATCACATGACCAATCCAAATGCAGGTTGCAAACTTAAAAAAGATCACGCGAAGGGTAACATGAGTAAAATTTCACCTTAATCGGTGTTTTCGTCCTTGAGAAGAAGATTTTTAAAGATTAAATTAGTATTTTTTGAAAATCCAATATGGCAGCCAAAGTCACGTGACCGTTTGCGATTTTATTTGCAAATTCTGAAGAACTTAAGTCACGCTTGCTATATAACTAAACGTAATTTATGCAAATTATTAGCAGGCTGGTGTAAAAACTGGTGCAAAATCACTTTTGTCGATGTAACTATGACGAAAACATATTTCCTAATTCTGGTGGACACATATATAGGCCCAAGATTCCACTCAGCAGAACACTCGATAATGAACATCAATGACTGATAATAAAAAACTGTAAATCACTTTGAATAAGCTGCATGCTATTAATGCATATTCGAATTTTTAGTAATTAGTAGGTTTTTAAGGTAGTGACTCAGTTTTGTTGACACATATTTTCAATCAAAAGTTTCACATAGAAAACAGGGTCTCAAACCCAACATGTGGTACATTTTCTAATAGGTCTATATTTGAAGAAGGTAAAAATTTTGTTTAGTTGTCAAAACATGCATTGGTATGTTTGTTTAAGTCAAAAACATGTGATTTTGAATTTTTTCACTTAAAAGAGTATAAGTAAGAATTGGCAGCACCCCTAAGTGATCTGTTAACGGCACTAGACAGCTGGATATACAGGGGGAAAAACCGTGTTTTGGATTTTTGAAATTCGCTTTTGTTTCTGCACAGTGAGCCTTCGAAGTGTGAACTGTCGGATTTTCGCATAAATTATCGGCTTTTGTTCACGTTTGTCAAGTTATCGTCACTTCAGGGGGGTTTATCAAAAATCTAAGACACGGTTTTTCAGGTCTATTCATGAAGTGTTAGCATGCGAAGAATCGGGGAAATCCGCCCACGCGTCGCCGACTTACACTCATTTGAAGGTGCGGATACATAGCAAAAATCGGAACTGAGAAAATCGACGATTTGTGTAAACGTCCCATTTTTCACACAAAATCGCCGAAAAAAAGTCGGATTTTTGTGCGTTTCAAAAAAAATTATTCGATCTGGGTCTAGGTTAAATATTGGGCATCAGGTTAGAGAATTTCTGACAAGTCCTAAACATTAGTTCGCCTAAAAAATGATGAAAATTGTGCTTAGAAACGTGAGGCTGGTCAGCGTAAGCGGTGGGTACTATTTACACGATAAACACTAGAGAGATAATTCAGGGCATAATCTGTTTGTCAAATACGTATCTAGCTTATAATTATATTAACTGTACACTGTTTGGTAACGGTTAGAGTCTGGTTACAAGACGAGAAAAGTTTAAAAAAATCATACAGCCGGAATGGTTTACAGGTCTGCGTTCTGCCGACGACGCGCGCTCGCTCTCTCGCTAGCGCTCGACTTCCGGTCTCACAGCCCGTAATTTATGCACGTACCAAGTGTGAAATGGTTGCCCAGTTCATTTTAGTGCCGATTTTTGTGCCTATAGTACAAGACGTCACTTGCTTGCTTGCTTGCTTTCGGAGATGAGACGACCAACTCTCGATGCTCTAAAAAATTCTGTAGTTGAGAAGTTCAAGGAATGCGGGAAAGTCGCACTTGTTTTGTGGTTTTCACATGTGATCTGCTGCAGTCCTTTTGCTCACCATAAAAAATGACCGGGTTTTCGTGCGCTATTTCGCTTTCCACTGTGACATGTACTATTATGGCCTCGGGTATAGTATGAAACCAAAATCAACTTCAGTTACACGTAAAAGCGATTCTTCATGACTTAAAATAAACGACTGAGGCGATACTCGACAGATTCACTTATCGTAAAATTGAAACGGCGACATATCGCGACACCCAGCGACACTCTCTTGACCACAGATAGAAATTGACAGGCAACGATCGTGAGGCGACGTTTCGCGTACGTTGCTGTGCTCTAGACCGACATAACAGTGTCGGATTGACAAATTGGACAAACCATGCTTCCTACATCCATGGACAAACTAAGTCCAAGATATGGGCTGCTGTTATAGAACCATATTTTCCAGTGAAGATTAAATAGATTCTCTTTGGACGGCAGTGTAATCTATAGCCCGGCGTACGATGCTATGTGTTCCGCTACAGCTAATCGCCCCGCTCACCACAGCCCTGCAAAGACCCGTACGTAGGGTCGGTGACTTCAAATCCATTTTGGGACTTGACGTAAAAAGCCAAATTACTGTCGAAATTCAGCGTTCTTGGGCCCAAGTCGTATCCCTGCCGGCCTCATCGGCCTCTGGAGCTACTCGATCGCTTCCAAAAATGCCAGTCTTTTATGCACTTTTCGTAAATAACCGTCGATGTCGGCAACTCTCTCGCTAGCCCTGTGTACGATGCTGTGTGTTAGCTGTAGCGGCCAACACACAACATCGCGTCCATCAGCTTTCCATTTTGCTTCTTCGGCCCCGTTTGCGTTTTCTACACTGCTTATTCTTGACCGCGGAGTGACGTCACTTTCACCTCACGCACGCGAGTGAGGTGAAATGGGATTTGACTATACAGGACAGTGAACAATGCAGAAATTATGTGACAAAGTACAGAACTTAGTGTTTATCATTGACATAATGTTGAAACTTTGAATACTGTTGTAAATGTTGAAAAATCCACACTTCATATTTTGTTCTCACGGCAGTGTGACGCAAAAATGACGTAAAAATCCGCAAGTTCCCGGATGTCCGCGGTCAAGAATACTGAGACAGTCATCAGCCATGTTGGATAGCGTCTCTTATGAAGACGTGCGCGCATGCGCAACATCGTGCGTAAAAATTTACATAATCTCCTCAAGGTATAACGATAACGCTGACAGTAATCCGGACCGTTAAAACAAAAAGAAAATAATAACTCGCGCAGTGGTTAGAAGGCCGTGTTTTCACTAAAATTTAAGACATTTTCCAGTACAATGTTACCTCACAGTTTTCTCTAATAAAAAGATCATATTTCAGGGTTCAGAATATGAAATAATCACAAAATCGCTAAAATTTACAAAGGAACCCCAGTCACTACATTTAGCTTAAAAGACATTCTAGCCTACGTAAATAAAGGGAAAAGTTTGAATTAGCAGGATCTTAAATTATTTCATCTTTTACTTCATTAGTTGATAAATTTTTGTGTTTTTGATGGACATCATGCCTCATAGTTTCTGCGTTCGCAAATATGTGACTGCTATATCACATAGCAAATTAGTTGATTTTTCACAAAGTGGTTATCACCGACTGTTCAAATGCACAACACTGAACCAATGTATACATTTTGCCTATACCACCAGATGGATGGTGATAGCCATAACTTACATATTGCCTATACGAAAAAGTATGGGACAGGAAATTTATAATATGTGAACCATGTGAACTCTACTACTAAACATTGAAACTGGAGAAAATGGAGCACTTTTGATTGGAAACAAACCTGTAAAAAGCATTTTTTTAAATTAATGCTTTCACATCGGATAAGCCGTAAAGTTTATCAAATGATCATAATATCTCATGTTATTATGTACTCAAACTCCAAACAGGTGTAATAATATAACCAAAAATAAGAAAATCTTATGAAAGTTGCAATTTTGCTTATTTCAATGTAAATTTGAAAAGTTATAATAATATTTTTCTTGTAGACCTATGTAAGCTTAAGCTTCCACGTCCACGGGGCACGTACGTACGTACGTAGGCGCAGAACGGCATTGGAGCAAGCGACTGTGGTTCAAACACTTAATTCAATCGATGCCCTACTTATGTATACATGCACACTGTATCTATATTTTCATTAAATAGGATGTCTCGGACAAAGTCATTACTGTGATGTGTTTTACCACTGATTATGTTGGGTCTCTTAGGATTTCATGCCCGATTTGATGCAAGCCTAACAGTGGCGGCGCTCTCACTCTTCCATACATGACTCAAATCTGGAATCTGATTCTGATGCCATTGTTTCTGGCAAAAAAAATTTCCGTTATCTGTATGCTGTCCTGGAGGTGGAGTCGATTCTCACAGGTATGTATACATTTATGGTTGATACAGCGTAATCAAGTTTAACGATTGTTTGGTCGTTATCATAGCTGTGATATCGCGACGGTACTTGTGGCGTGTATCGAACGCTTCCGGATCCCTGATGTACGGGGTCCAGACACTTGCATCATGGAGGTAGTAGAGACTTGCATCAAACCAGTTCGCCCGACACAACTTCGCCCCAAAACCATTTCCTATCAAAACCACCTCGTCCCAAGTAGTACTTCTTCCAATGACACCTGGCCCCAAGTACCACCTCGTACTAAAACCGCTTCACTCAAAGTATAGTACCATAATACTGCCAACTCGTCCTAAAACAGTCCGGGTCAGCTCCAAAATTGGAGACTCATTATGATAATGTATTCCGGCATTCAGCCAATCATCGACCAGATTACATCATTAATAAAGTACAGGGTCACGCTGGGTCACAAATTACCCACCAAGTGTGATCGGCAGTTTGGGCCAGCTTATTAAGTCCCTGTCTTGTGAATTTCGACGAATTTTCGACAGTCAACATAATCCACGTGTTCTGCAGAAGGTCATGTCCAACAAGGAGTCCGATTAGTGAACAAATATTCGAAATATTGACGATTCATTTCTACCCCCAGTTTATCGATTTCGCTCAAGTACCGAGAATCATTTGTGGATGTTCGTCATCTCTATTAGAAATACTGTTATAAAGGTTATTTGTGTAGGTACGCGTATAACATTTTGCAAGAAAGAAGAGCAATGTCAGAGCTTTAAAACGATACCTGTTTTGTAGTTGTCAAACGCAGACTAAAAATGGTACGCGATTTTGAAAATGTGTTGACAGAGTGGCCACACAACTGTTCCCCATACGGTAGAATTTGTATCGCTGCCATCTCCGATACAAATGGGGTATTCTGAACGATCTGTGTAGGTACACGATTTATATTTCGCAGGACTTCAAGCCAGAGTCTAGGAATCACAGCGATATATGGGGTTTGGTTGTCTTAGCCAGAATAAAACTGGTACGCGATTTTGAAATTGTTGTTTTGACAGAGTGGCCACACAACTGTTCGACATTATGACAGAATACGGCGCGGGAGTTCGACACAGTATGGCGTACGTAACGAAGGACGCATGTGGAGGTTGCCAGGAAATACAATTTTTACTGATGGCGCACTGGCCGCTGATTGGCTAATGAGAGGGGGAAATATTATGGTATAGCGTCTCCAATTTGGAGCTGACCCGGACTGTAAAACAACGTTCGATACTACGATGTATGCGGACATAACGTTGTTTTTACCTGCAACTTGGAAGCATTAAATTATGTGTCAGGAAATTTTGGCTACCACGGACCATTTACTCTTGCATGAAACCAAAAATGTCCAGTAAAAAGAGAAAACGCAAACTACTAATGCTTCAACTCAGGTGCCGTGCGCAGAATTGCACGATGTCATTTTCTTAAAATGTGTACAATGTATATATGCTGCAACTTTAAGTTACACGGTAATTTGTAAAGCCACTTTCGTCTCCTTGCTTGTTTTGTCGCTTGCTGACTCCATTGGTTGGAATATCACCAGTATATTGTGCTACAATGCAGAAGAGTGGAAAATAAGCCAGACACCAGTGTAGCACACTCAATGTACCAAATTTATTTGTGTTATGGCTGTTTATCATTGCACCTAGAAAACTTCAGAATCGTCTACACTAAACTTGTCATTTTTGGGGTTATAAAATCGCTTGGGACACAGCCATCGCAGTTGACAAAGATCATCAACAAAACCAGCTTTGTGTATGATGCCGTGTGTTCCCATCATTATGCTGCCAGTGTTGGGAGGCCGTATAATGGCGGGAACACACAGCATCGTGCAGCGAGGGCTATGATAAAACGAAACATTACACTTGTGTTCGCTTTGTCCTGAACACGTCCAGTATTTGCATATTGTATAATTGGGTGTACTACACTAATGTTGAGCTATTTTTCTGAACTACAGGGCTATCGGCATTGTAGTGCTACTGAGTGAGCTCGCAAAACCCGGCTGACTGTCTCACCACTATCATATTTCATGCCCTTTCCCCAATAGCTGCGAATGTGTATATAAACTGATCTCAACATATCCTCAGTTTTCCAATATATTTCTTTGAATAAGACCCACTAAAGACTGAAAAAGTGTGTAATACTGTCATGTGTCGAAAGAGACATGTAAATTCAAACGTTTTGATATCATTTTAGATTTCCTGCTTTTTTCAAAAAATAATCATGTGACAGATTTAATCAACAAAATGTTGGCTATCATGTTTTGTGCATTCAAGTAAATGCATCGTGCTTGTTTCTCATATAATCATGGTGTGTATGTGCAGGAAGTACTGCATTTTTTGTACTTTTCTGCCATTTTATGAGTGTGCCAGGCACCAGTTTATTATTGAGCCTGTTAAAACATGTAGGTATGGTCCAAATCAGTGTGCAGTGATACTTCAATACACCTCCTTCAGTTAGCACATTTACACAGACTAACTGTAGTTTGTAATTAAAATCATGAAAATAATTAATAAAATTTGCAGCTATTGAGACTTTAACCCTTCTCTTGCCAAGTTCATATGTCACTATCAGGTTACATTATTACTGCATTTTGACAAGGACACGATCATTTGAAGGCCAAGAAAAAGAGATACTGCATGTATGAGTTTTATTGACTCCTCAATTTAGACAATATGTCTATTTTCGCAATATGCCAATGCTTCAAAGCAAACCACTGTATTATGCCAAGTAGGTACAATTTGATAGATGAGGATATGACAGGCTTGGCAGGATAAGATAAATTACAAAAAGAGTTTGTGCTCAAGGTGGTACTGCCTTGGTGTCAAAACATTAAAATTGTATCTGACAATGTTGATAGACTCCTTCACAAATGGAAAGTGAGTTTTAGTTATGTGGAATGCAGAATTCTCCAGGATACAGTGTACAAAATAAATGGTTGTTGTAAATGTTCTCACAGGATGAGTCTGTGGAGAAGATGTGATCAAGACAGGAAAATCCAAGAAGAAACATGGAGAGATGATCTCCAGGACAATTGTGAGTTTACTTGGAATGTAACCATAGCAACAAGTTACTTTCATCATTCTCAGTTCAAGCAAAGTGACAAATCATTATGCCCATGTGAACTACTTTATCATTGTCACAAAGATGTCAGATTGCAAATGTTAGAGAAGTATTATGGCTTCAGTGTATTAGAATAATGATTTCATGAACCAGTGAAATCCGCTGTTACAGTCAAACCTGTCTTAGTTGTTACCCTTACAGAGCAGTCAGCTCTCTATAGTGGTCACTTTGCAGCAGTCCCATGACATTTTATGTGTTAAAAGCCCTCTACAGAACAGCCATCTCCCTTCTATGGTCATTGGCTTTATGTAATTGCTCCAATTTGACCAAAACCTGTGTATAATGATCAGTATATATGACTTTAAATGACCTCTATCAAAAATGCTTAGACTGAAGAGCAAAGAAAGGAGTCTATTTTGACCAATTTTAGATCTCCATTACAATCTTTTAGAAAACTAAATGGATTTATTATGATTTTCAACAGATTTATGTTATGGAATTTGTTATTGCTGTTATGTTTTCCTAAATTCACTGCTCAGCACACCACCTACACTCAAAGTAATGCCACACCCAACCTACCGTATATAGAGAGAGCAACCCCCTGGTCTCTTTTTCTCGAACCCTTGAGTGACCGCCATACACAGATTTGATTTTATTTCATTTTTCCATTGTAAGGTAAACTTATATATTGTTGTCTGCCTACAGTCAGCGCCATAAGTTGCTCAATAAGTTCTCAAAGAACACATCACTGAATTTTATTTCTGAATGACAGCTCAGGTGAAAATTCAGATTTCTTGATGATCATAAACACCAATTTGCATGGTGGATGTTAGAGTGTACTGTTACATGTATCTCAATAAACCATGTGTTTGCTTTTCTTCAAACCAACTATTTGGCTAACAAATGAAATCTGTAGTCTCATTTACAGATATGCAGTGCAGAAAGTAAATAGTTTAGTAACCTCATATTTCCAATAGGGTCACTGAGTATCCCACAGACCACATGGAATCTTTTAGTTAATGTGAATTTGTTTCAAATTTAAGTTGTGAAGATCAATTCAGATGGTATTTTGTCTGTCCCAATAGGTTTTTGACAATTTGATTTCTTTCAGTGTGGTAGAAAAAATTGTGCAACAAATCAACCACAAAATTTTATTGATGAAGATGTGGTATAGTTTGAACAACGTGTATCTAAATAACTCATGTAATGGTATTCATTTGTATGTCTGTGTAAACATCAATGTTAGCAACAAGACTTGCTAGAGTCAGATAGATCCCTTATGGTTGAAGTCTTCAAGCATAGTAAGTAGAGTGACAGTTAAACTGAGACAAATGAGGGCGCTGTTCTCTCAAAGTGTAAATTTTGTCAGTTTTAATCAATACTATACTTTTAGCAACATGTCAATTTCATAGTGTATATTTTATATGGTGATTTAATGAAGTTATTTGGACTTAAATCTCTTGAATGGCAAAATACTTGATTAGTTTTTTCAAATTTGTCAAAATGTTAATAGGTAATTGCAGTTTACTGTCTACTCAAATGTATTGTGGTCTCAGAGAGCCCATACAATATTGTTTGTTGAAATTCATTCAGTCATTGATTTAATTGACGGACCCATATTTGGCAGATGCAGTTTCGTTGTCACTGAAGGTAACCCGTAACCCGCCTTTAGACAGAAAGTTTTCAGCTTTGGCTAGCAGTTTGACAAAAGAAACTTTAAACCTTTCAATTTTGTACTCAAAAATGAAAATCTTGCATCTAAGAATTAGGGAAGCAAAGTTCTTCCACACATGCATTTGAAATTCCAAATGGCCAATGTATCCTGTGTTAACTTGATAGTACAATTACATGTCCTATTATTATGTTCAGTGTATTAAAGCTCAACTTGCTTTGCAGCCTTTAAAGTTCCACAAGCTCTGTAAGTCTTGAAATTTGTTGATAAGTAAATTTAAATTTTAAACGTTATTTTGATTTCCCATCATTTTTAAAAACTAGTAATATTACAAAGAAAAAGCATATGATGTCCCAGTGGAAAACATTCAGCACTATGCATTTTATTGGACTACTCTGTTGTTTCTGTGAAGATTCCGATGCCTATGGTATATGCATGACATACAGTATTTTTGCTTTATTTGCATGGGGCACCAATTTAAGTTTGGGCACATGTTTATTATTTATCTTATTCAAATTGCACATGTAGTCTCAGTGGCAGTTTATTATTCTTGTATAAACACCCCTCAATAAGTACATTCCCACAGAGTTGTTTTAGTGTGGATACTGCTAGTGGGGCTTTAATGTTGGTGTACGCCCACATCAGGCCAGCAAAGTATTGTGAATAATGGAAAGTCTAAATCCCTGTCCCCGTTGTATGGAGCATTCTGCTTATTTGATCAACACAAACACATAACAGTAACAATTAGTCATCCTTGATAACAATGATCCACTTGTAAAATTCATGTTGGTGGTTGTCAGTGAGATGTGTTTGTAAAATGGTCATTTCAGAATTGGTGTAAAAAATTGGCAGAGATTGCATTGATTGTTCTGATTTGGTTTAAATGTGGCAGTGGTAACATTGAAAGTGCAGACATGAACGATGAATAGTGTTTATTTGAATATTCAGAACAGAGTATGCTGTCAGTATGTCCTTCCACATCCATCCATGTGCAGCATGTGTTTTCAAGTAGTGTGGATGGTTAAAGGCAGCTTGTAGTTTTGTGGATCCATTTTGTATTGGCTGCTGTGCTATCTTTGGACTTGCGACTTACTTGTCATTTTTGTGCATGATTGTCAGCATCTGTTCATTGGAATTTGATCTTGAAGTTGATCTGTATTTGTACAAGAGTAATAATACAACCATTTTCAGTAATAGAGCGCGAAGCCACTGCAGTGAACTGCAATAAAACTGCTTACACTAATTAGTTTCAGCTGTAGCCAGCTGGCAAAGTCGACAACATTGTATGTCCCATGCAGACAGTTTGTCTGGGGAAGTTGAAATAAAAAAGATTTGTACATGGACCAGTGCATGGTAATGTTACATTGTATCTTAATCTTGAACACAGGGTGCCAATCGTAAAACTCTCATTTACAACCCGAGCCTCAGACAGAGCTAGTTTTGCCTTTGTACAAGCAGACTGAAACTAATTAGTGTAAGCAGTTTTATTGCAGTTCACTGCAGTGGCTTCGCGCTCTATTACTGAAAATGGTTGTAGAGATGTAGCATTAGTACATATATGTGGCAGGTTATTTTTAGAGTAGTTCTGTCAATGTGCTATCAAGAATTGTAGACAAAGGGTATGCAGATGAAAGGAAATAAATAAAGCCTATATTCAATATAATGTAATTCAATGCAAGGTGATGGACACATTAAATATGCAAATGCAATGCCACCTATTACATGATTCAAAGAGCATGACATTTGATAAAACCTGCAAGGACAACTTCTGTCAGTGTTTTCAAAAAAATCACATTGCTTTAAGTTGTGAAAGTGACTTTGCCTGGTTAGTGAAGGCAGGAGATGCACGCAGTGGTAAAATATCAGTTTGACTGATGCTTCTCGCACTGCTCAGGGATCATTGAGGAAAAGTATAATTAGATGCATGCAATGGTTAATGTGACAATTAATTACTATTTAACATATTTAAATGACTTTTGTAATAGGGTTTCAGGCTAGATTTCTCTTGCGTTTTCAACACCATGGTTTGTGCCAGTTCTGGATCTCCAGACAGGGAAAAAGTGTTTGCAATTACCAATCTATTTCCTGAATAGCTGCACTAAATCTGATGAAACTTGCTGTACACGTTGATCATACAGTAGTTATAACAACAGCTAATTATAGTAAGTCCTCTATGATGAAAATGAGGATATTCTTGGTTCTTATCTTACGTTCTGATTTGTTCATGCCAAAGTCATTACTCAGACATGTCTGGACCAGTTTCTTGCAGATTAGTTGAATTTTGACATTTCAAGAGCCAGTACATACCTACATGTTGTAATTCTGTCCCACATAGTAAAAAGACATAATCCTATGCCATTCATACAAATGTCTATAACTTGTTTAAAATATACTCCAAGATTGGCATCAGTCACAGACAGGTCTTTAAACACTGTAATTTCGTTTTTCAATACTGATCTCAATTCAATAGTTCCACAGACAAACTCCAAATTACAAGTGGGGACTATGTCACTGTCAATGACTCATCAAGAGTGTTTGAGAATTTGACAACAACAGTTGAACAGTTTTTGTGACAGCAAGAGATATTACTGTACTTGCATGGATAGTTGATTTTAATGTGAAGTTAAGGTAGTATGCACCTCGAAAGTGAAAGACTTAAACTTTTGCTCAAACTTTCCTCAAAGAATATTTCAACCATTCTCTTTCAAAATCAAGAATAAAAATCGGGGGTCACCGTGCAAATTTTGGTACTAGAGAAACAAATTACCCAAGATTTACCGATATTTGATATTCAAAATGGCCGCCATCCCTGTGTTAACTCTATGGAGAAAAAATAAATTTTCGATTTTCGAAAATCTAAGCCGGTAAAAAGTTTTCTTACACCAAGAGCTTTAAAACGAACCCCCACAAGTGGTAGATCAGAAAAGAATTGAAAAAGTTTGAGAGTCCGAATATCTCTCCCCGAGGCGCGTTCTACCTTAATGGGGTGTCATATTGTCATTGCCAGATGTCAATTGACATCTAATCCTTCAGCTAAGACATTGCCATCTAGGTCAAAAGTAGGTGTTGTAGCTTTCTTTCCTCAAAGTTTGACGGCTATGGATCAATTGAAGTCATCTGTTATGACTGGGCATGATTTTATGTAGTGAATTAAACGCTGCACGCCACCCAGCTGGAAAGCATGTGTTTGATAGTATGTTGTTTTAAGAAAATGTTAATGATACTGTAAATTGTGTTTCTGATGTGAAATGTAATGCAAATTCACTTGTTAAATGAGCAGAATATGCAAATATTGTGTATTAGGATTACATGGTCATTTTGATAAGCAGCATATGAGGACTTTGATGTATTGGAAGTGATATGGTCAGTTGTGTAGAGTAGCATTGATGTGAATGCAATGATACGTCAATGCAAGTGTTTAAAGTCAGGGAATGGAAAGTGCTGTAATTGTGATGGGAGGATTAACTGTAAGTAATTTGGCAGGCACCTTACTGTGAGTGGTAACTGGATTGTGTATGGGGCAGTCAGTGTGTTTTAGAGATGTATCAATAATACTCTCTGTTTGTAATAATGCCATTTGACCTAGTTTTGTTTTTTATTTGTTGCATAAACATGGAAGCAAACTTAGTTGAAATTAGTTGTTAGCAAAAAGATATGTACACCTATGATTGGGAGGTAGTTGAACAGATGGTGTTACATAGATCATAATATCAGATAGTCACACCCTAAAGCTGAGTGAGTTTCTGTACTCTTGAAAAGTGCTCTGTATCTGAAACATTTAATTATTGAATTTTACAATATTGTTACAATGAATCAACTTCAAGGTAGCACATAGTTACATGTATAGTACATTCTTTAGTATGCTTTCAAGCAATCTTGGAACTCAGTGATATTTTTACCATCAAGAGAGGTTGATGTCCTTCATTTTAGAGAAAAGCTTTCAGAAAAATTGGCGTGTGATTCATGAATTATTTGCCTTGGTTAAAACTTGCCCTCTTGTTGAAAGCTTAGTGAGAGAGCAGAAATACAACCACCTGTCTGATTGTTTTGTTATGAAGGTCCCTGGGATAATCCTTATCTGATCAATTTTGTGGAATGGTAATGAAATCAATAATGCTAGCATTTCCTGGCATTGCTAGCTAAATGCAGTATTGACAACCTTTATAAATTTCCAACCTGATTGGTAATTTTTCACAGCTCACAGCAGGGCAGGTGCATGTGTTTCAACTGTTCCTTGAGGTGGACAGTTTGTGCACAGGTGTTGGATGGAAAATTCAAATGAGTACTCTCCCTCAATAGTTCAGATCTGATTCAAGCAGTTCAGTTTCTTGACAACTTTCGTGGCAAATGTCAGGTACTGTACACGTTTTCCATTCCTTGGACTACATGGTCACAGAAAAAGTTTCTGCAAAGCCTGTAGAAATTTGCTATGCATATATGTACCCTTGAAAATTTGTGGCTAGTCTTAGGTAAGCAGTGTTCAAAGTTTCCTATTTGAAACTGCAAAATTTTCATGCTAAGTTGCATGTTAACAGACATGCTTACCTTTTCTAAATGATGACGTGGCATGTGCATGGTGTACGTGGAAATATATCGGCTGTCTGGCAATGCTTGAAGGCAGTTTACGGTTTGTTGTAAGTGTTCAAACCAAATGAAACGTACATAACTTTTGAGTCATGTGGTCTTCCCTGAGAATTTTATGCAACTGTGTACAAGTGTAGCAAAGTGATTTTAATTTAGTTCATGAATACAGAACTGTTCATTTCAACTAGTTGATTTTTTTTGTAATTTTCATGTACTTTCATAATAACTATCCTATATTGCATATAATACTTTGTAGAGCTTATGCGCAAATACAATGTATGGATTTATAGCAGCTCCTCTAGTCACCCTAAGCAAAATTGTTGTACCCCATTGGATGTGTGCACAGAGCTGAGGTCCAGTACAGTCTACAAGGCCTATTGCAGTGTCTGAAAAATCACCAAAGTTCACATCTGTATACACTGGCCAGAATCATTTCTAACATATATACATGTAACGGCAATGAACTTGCTGTTTTAAGCATGGAAGACATCGAATTTAAATCTGCTTTCATTTAACAACAGATTTGAACTGCAGATTCATTTGTATTGTTTTTTACAATGTTATTTGAAGATTTTTTCCTTTGCTCAGTACTCTAGATTCCTTGTTCGTGGAGAATTTCCTTTGAAGACTTCGGCTGTCCTGCTCTGCTTCAGCCTTATCAAGTGATGTTGACTGTTTCTCTTATGATAGAGATGTCTGGAAAACCTGTGAGAGGTAAGATTGCAAAATTTTGCCGGCTTGGATCTCCATAATACTGCCATGCTTTATCTAATTTGCAGTATTTAGATGAAGATGAATAGCATTTCTTCATTTATTATTCCTCATTGGTTGGATATCACAAACTTGTTTCTGTATCTTGTATCTGAAATTACCTTCATGTTGTGTAAAAATACAGTACCATAATCATGAAACACAGGCAGTGGTCTTTGAGATAGTAAAGTCAATATCATGATCTGAAGGCCACACTCTTTGGAAGAAGGGGAGTTTTTTAGAAGGTTGATGAGATGACAGTTTTTTTGTTTTCTCTCTGCTCCTCTGAGCATGATTGATTCTGGTGACATTATTTGCATTCATGTTCAGAGAAATTGTTGTAATGGCCACTATTCAAAGTACACAATAAACAAATTGTATGTAAGATGTGACAGAAAACTTTGCATATCTGTTCACAAAGTTCAATTTCAAGATGTTCAGACAAACTACATCTTCAGAAGTCCTCAAAAATGAGTTTTAGTCAACTTAAGGTTTAGATCCAAATCAATTCCTGCAATAATCTTTATTGTACCATCATTTTTGCAACTCATAGATTTGCTTCATGAGGGTAAAAACTAATTTCCAAAATGAATGACATAAAAATGGTAAACTGTGAAAATGAAAAAGGACAGTCTTAACATTGATCATACAAAGAAGCCAGTAAAAAGAATAGAGTGACATGTAATCAAAGTGTCACAGGAACTGTAGTCTTGGATACCCAGACTGCTCGGCGGGGCTCACAACCTGACACCTTTGTGCAGTCAGGGAAATCCCATTCAAAAATCTCTGAACAAGAAGGTTACATCACAAACAAGAGTAATACATCCAGGGAGCAACTGATCTATGATGTAATTATGTTTTTGACAAAGTCAAGGCAATATGTAGCTTCAATGTTATGTATAACTGACTTTCAAAGTTCCTCCCCAGGACTGTGAACAATGACTTTTATGCCTTGGGTCAGTGTATGAACAAGTACGATACAACTGATCCGGGGTATTAAAGTCATAGTTCACACTTATTACTAACTTGGGACTTCAAAGCAACTTCTACATCACCTTACATATGTTGAAGTTATATTTTCTGTGACTTTGTCTCAAAACATAACAATAACATCATAGATCAGTTGCTCTGTGTTGCACTGTTGGGTTGCAGTGGCCGAATGAAAGCCCTACAGAATAGTCTGGGCAACAGAGACTAAAGGAACCACAAATACAGGGAGATAAGACAAAAATAATAAACAAAGATATGGAAGTATACTATAAAATGAAAAATCTAACGTTGGAAATCTCAGCAAATATAACAACACAAGGAAGTAATTGATTTTATGCTGGTGTTGAAAAGTGAGAGGGTTTCCTAGATGAATGTACAAAGTCATGAGACTAAAGCTCCCTAGCTGGATAGGAAAACCATGTATGGGAATGGTAGAGGAGGCTTAATGAGAGAAACCCTGAGAAAAGAGTGTACATAGAAAATCAGTGACAGATATCGGTACAATGTACCGGGTATGGTATTGTCCGTCCTTATACTGGTAGTTGATTCATTTTTGTGACAATGTGCCATGAGACTATCCCATTGCTCTGATATTTGGTAAGCAAGTTGCAAGGGAGAAATCAAGTCATTAGATATCTTCAAATTGTGTCAAATTTTGCATATTTATATTTTTTGGGCAATTTATCCTATTTTGTTGTAAAACAAAATATTTTCTCAGATATTGCACATCAGAATGCTTTGAAATCTGGTATGTAGGTTGCTAGGGGTGACCCCAGTCAGGTTTGTTTAAATCATAGTGGATTTGTATATTTATATTTTTGGGGCAATTTTGGTCAGAAAGTCTTCCCTGAAAGTGCCGGTTTGAGTGGTTTGAAATTTGGTATGCATGTTGATTGGGGTGACTTAAATCATGTTGTTCAAATTGTCGTTAAATTTCCATATTTGCACTTTTTGGGTAATTTTTTGTGTTTTTAGTCAAAAAACATTCATCTCTGAAACCGCTTTGAAACTTAGTACTGAGATTCACTTCAGTAAGGTTGGTTCAAAAAATGCTGGAATTTTCATAATGTAATCTTTAGGGCGGTGCTTTTGTGTTTTCAATACAAAAAAATTCTGAAAGCGCGTTTGAAATTTCACATTAATTTTAATGCAACTTGGAAACAGAAAATACATTGGTTTTTGATATGTAGTGAAAATGCAAAAGACATTGAATGAATAACATCAACATTGCAACTACATAACCTTGAAAATATCAATCTCTGCATGCATTATAAAGGCCATGTTTTTGTTGGGCAAGTTATGACTAACTGATGAGGTCATGCATCGTCCAGTGTAGATGTAAATTTGTTTGTTTGTAATGTCCAAAGTAAAATTCAGTACTTGTTGTTTTGCAGTACCAAATGTGACCAGTTGCCCTATTTCCCTGTTAGCAATTCTGTGTGGTTGGCTGTCCAAAATTTAAGAATGATAAAAATTGCTATATCCTCACTTAGTCGTCATTATTCAAAACTGGAAATGAGAACTGACTCTACAAAGAAGCATGTTTTAGAATTCACAGTTTAGGTGCTTCTGTACGGGTATATAGGGAGTCAAACAGATACAACGAATTTGTTTTATGCAGAAATCTGAAGGCACAAATCAGTGTGAATTATGATATATCTCTAGGTAGTTGATATGTCTGCTTGTAGAGCTGAACAACTTAAATCATTTGGAGTGTGATCAATCTCATCATTGACTTAAAAATTCAGTCTTTTATGGGTCTCCGCTAATACCAAACCAAACACAGACTGAATTCAGGCACAGTGTATGGAACTGGTATTATACTCCAAAATGGTAATCTCTTTGAGTTCAGCGGCAAGTTGGAATGATTGAAGTAGCCATGTTGTCGCTTCCATGTACTAAGTTGTCAACAGCAAATCTGAATGCACAGCTAGTCTATATATGCTCTTGAAAAGACTTCAAATTCAAATTCTCCTGGAAAGTCCTTGAAAATTGATAACATGCCTTCAAGTTTCCAAAGACAAGATAATCAAACATGATATTGGTGAAATGGTACATGGTTATATATTATAAAAATGATCTCTGGAAAATGGTGTTTGAAACTCAAAAAGACCTTGAATATTGCTTAAAATGAAATTCAATGTGCTTAAATTTTTGGTGACTTTGTATATGGATCCCCAGAGGATAGTCTTCTGTATGGGTATACCGGTATATACATGGTGTAAAAATGACAGAAACCAGTCTTCACATATCAAGAAGTACATGACATAGAATCATCCTCTCATATGAGTGGCAGTGAAACTGTATGGTTAATTGTCACTACAACACAATTCTGTTTGCATTGCTCAAATTTCTAGGCCTCAATTGATACAGGTACAAACTGTTCAAATGTCTAGTCTTGAAAACTTATCTTTATGTGCACAGCCTAGTAACAGAATCAAACAAACACACTTGATGCATGGATGAATTGGAATGTCTTGAAGTATGCTTTGAGTCTCCACAGCTGCATCAGACCAAAATATTTGGCTAGTTCTTGTGAATTTCATCAAATTCTAGGGATAATGATCTCTGACTTTGCAGATAACAATACAATACTTCATGTTCATTTTTCCAGGACTGAATTGATGAGATGTTGGATTGCCGTCACAGCTGGAAAGGAGAGTC
Source organism: Ptychodera flava (assembly GCF_041260155.1). Taxonomy (NCBI): domain Eukaryota; kingdom Metazoa; phylum Hemichordata; class Enteropneusta; family Ptychoderidae; genus Ptychodera; species Ptychodera flava. Next base: position 8,161,002 of record NC_091932.1, on the reverse strand, counting down.
CTATTCCTAGACTGAAGGACACCAGTATCTGAAATTAAAAGATGGACTTCACATCAGTCTGTTTGCCAACCATGGATAAAAAGTGTCAGTAATGAGAGTTTTCAATAATTTTTGCCAAGTACCACACACACTTCCTGAATGTTAATGTGCAATAAAGTATGTAAATAATTTTTGACTGGTAATTTCTGTACAAGATTTTCATGAAATTACAAATATATCAAATTTCAATATTGAATCAATCAAATATTCATTCGAACAATATTTACTTAATAAAATATTTGCGGACAAAAAGTCAACAGCAGTGACAATGTCATTCCGGCATGTTGGAGTATTTAGTTCAGAATTAGATGTACCATTTCATACAACATGACCTTTCTGTGATAGAGAATATTTGCGACAGCAAAATACTGTAATATTGCATTGTTTAGTTTATAATTACTTATAGCCTGTTGTCATCTTCTCAGAAACTTGACCATCCCTTAGTATTCATGTTTTTTATCACTTGTATAATTTCAAAATATGTCAATAGACAGGGAATGAATGTATCTCATAACAGTTTTTTATCACAAATTTTAAGTACAAGGACAATCATGATGGTGACGGAGGATTTGAAAAGCACTGCTAAAAAGTTTCCTTTTTGTGTTTGTCAATTATGTCAGCATTATTTCAAATCAACAAGTGCCTATCACTGTGTATTTTATCAGAGTTATTTCAAACCAAACAAGTAGACACTGTTCTTGCTGCAATTTTCTTGCATTATGAGTAGTCATTGCCAACTTGCCAAACCTAACATCTATCTTTATTTTACAACTTTGACAGTGTTATGTGTACCAGCATTTCACTCATAGTCTTGCCGTAATGTATTTTGTTTATACTCTACAATAAATGTGTAATACACCTTTTGACCTATGATTTTTGAATGATTAATATTTGCTGTTAATTGATATGAAATTCAACTTTACAGGGCCTGAAAATTTCCATTTTACCCACTTTTCCCAGGATCAGTGACCTGTATTTTTTCACTGGTCCCAAGGTAAAATCCACTGGTCCCAAGGTAAAATCCACTGGTCCCAAGGTAAAATCCACTGGTCCACACGAAAATAACTCATTTCTCCTACACATTTTATATTTGCTTTTTTTACTTTTGTCAGATTCGCTTGGACTGCAATTACAGCAAAGACTTTGTAAATTATTGTCATATAGATACATCGCATATACATTGCATATACATTTACTTGGCAGATTTCTCGGGTTCTTGTTTAGTTACTGTCATTTTATCTGTCCATTTTTACTGGTCCACAGACTTTGAGGGGGGTTCCTTGATAAAAAAGTCACTGATCCCAGACCTCAGACCAGTGTTATTTTCAGGCCCTGCTTTACAGTTGAAAAGTTCTTCCTGTATTGGCAATGAAATACTACTAGTATACCAGTACAAGTGTTAAAGTGAAAATGACAGCCTTCTTGATTTTTGCTTTAACCTTTTGAGCGCCTCAGTCAATTTTTTCAGATTTTTGCCAAAATTTTGATAAAAAATTGTGATCAATGAAATGTTGTGTTCATTTGGTCCAAAATTATCATAAAAATTACAGGAAAGTTCATAAAAATTGGTAAAATTTTGCACTGAAATTTTGGTGGGGAAAAAATATAGCACTCAAAGGGTAAAAATTGTATGATATTCCTTGTGTTGCTGTTTACTTACTTTGACTGCATTGAATACCAGGTTGGTACAGCTTGTCAATTGTTTACCTTTTTATTCTGCCATCAGTTCGAAATGGAGAGATTTTCATCAACTTTAGTTTATGATGTCACCACAGCAGTAGCTTAAAATTGAACATGGGAGTAAATCAGTGAGGCTAAATTGAAAACCCATTGTTTCAAGATAGATATGAACATTTTGTTTTTTACATTTTGAAGAGACCGTGTCACAGTAAATCATTGGTTTTAAAAATACTTTTGTTGCCTTCTATCCATATTTTCAGAAAACCATTTATTCTATCCATCAAGAGTCAACAAGATGACAGTTTACTTCAACATATTTAAGCTGTATGTTGTCACAGAAATTTGCACGGACTACCATCTGGAAGTCTGTACGCCTGGAAGATTTTTGTTCTGTTGAAGCAAATAATGAAATCTAGGTACTTTATGGTCTAACCTCACCTGTAGTGTATTATGTACTCTATTGTCATGTGTCTGTGGCAGTATTAAACAACCTAATGGTTCAGCCTAAAGTGCAATGTATTGTGTACTTGATTTATTGTTAGGTATCTGTGTGTGCAACTTTATAAATGATGCTGTCATCTTTTGTGACATGCGTGGCAGATGTATGCTTCCAGGTTTTGGTTGGGATTGTTTATTATAAATATGAATCATTGACACACAATACGTTCAGTTCAATGTAGCCATCTAGTCAGGGCATGCCTGCTGTTTGTATGTTTTAGGCACACTTCTGAAGAATGTACAGAAATCATCAGTCTATCATCTGCAGTATTGATCTGGAAATCTGCTAAATACAGACTTCTAAAACCTTTTAACATGCTAATTTGATAAAATGACATTAAATGACTAAAGTTAAAGCCCCAGTAGCTGTAAATGTTCTCACTCAAGGTCGTATAGAGAAGTATCGCCGCTCACTGATTTTGGCCATGCCTAAACGGGTGCCACACTCATAAAATAGCGCCCTCAGAGAAAAGTACAAAGACAAAGTATTTCCTGCACATTCACATCACCATCATACCAGAGACAAGCATGATGCCATTTACTTGAATGAACAACACACCATGGCCAACATTTTGTTGCTTTAATTCTTTATTTTCTGTCACATTATTAGTTTTTGAAAAGTGTGGGAAATCTAAAATGATGTTAAAACGTTTCAATTTACATGCCACTTTCGACACTTATAACAGTGTTGTGCACTTTTACAGTCTTTCATGGGTCTAATTCAAAGCAAACTCTTGGGAAAATTCAGGATATTTTGATATTGGTTAATTACACATTTGAAGCTATGGGTGCTTTAATTAACGCCTAGTCGCTTCGAAATTAGACATGTAAACAATAAATTACCCAGCTATATTGAGTGGTTTTCTCCGCAATTTTGATCAAAGATTTTGACAAAAATATCAATTGGATGGTCATGTGCTGACAATGCCGAAGTTGGAAGGAGGCTTTCAGAACGGTATCAATTTTCTCAGTTACATCATGCTTGAACGCAAAGCTATTTATTACATAATTAGAAAATAAAAAGATATTTTATTTGGATCGCTGAAGTAAGCACGGACACAGATGCATCTTAACAGTTGAAAAAACACGTGTACAAATGTGTGTTCGGGTTCCTCGCCATTTCGAGAAAAAAACCAAATTCGTTATTGTGAGATGCTTGCGCCACCAACGACCGAACGTTGTAGAGTAAAATTTGAAAATTTTGACCATATTTCGTTTATTTCTGGGCCAAATGAGACTGGATATGGTTTAAAGATGATCCGAAGGGTAACGACAATGAAAATAAAGCTGACTTCAGCGTGTGTACCGTTTTACCCGATCTGAGTCGGACACAAAAGGGCAAAATTTACATCTTACCCAATTTTCGCGTAATGGTAAAAATCGGCCAAAATCAGAATGGTGAAAGAGATTTTTGGCAGAAGTATGAAGTGGCTAATTTTAAGGGCAGGTCCATATATATTGACTGGTGTATTATTTTGGATTCATCAAGCAAATGTCTGCTGTACAATTGAACGCCATTCAATGAGTGGAAAGACAAATATATATGAGTGGGAACATCATTGAGATTGATAACACCACTGTAAACACCCTGGAGATTATCAACAACACTCGCTCTCATCGAGTCGTAAGTAATAATAATAATAAAATAATAATAATATTTATTTCTTATAGAGCGCATTACATTTAAAAATCTCAATGCGCTTTATACAACACTAAAAAGAGGTAAATTATAAATAAAAATTACGAGAAAACACCAATAAAATGCAAGAGGTAAAATTTTAAAAAGTGTCTAGGAATAAAATGATCTAAAAAGATAAGTTTTTAACTGACTTCTAACATTGTTATAAGAATTAGCAAGCCTTATCTCAAATGGTAAAGCATTCCACAAATGGGGAGCACATACAGAAAAGGCTCTATTGCCATAGAAAGCCGTGTTGCAAACAGGCTGATGCAAAATGATCGCACCACTAGACTGGGACCTAAGTGTACGACCAGTATGACGTACTGTAAGCATTTCTGCTAGATAGTCGGGGGCTTGGCCTGTTAGAATTTTGTAAGTGAATCAAAGAATTTTAAAATCAAGTCGTTTCTGGACTGGAAGCCAATGTAATTTTGTAGTACTGGTGTTATGTGGTCCCTTTTCTTCTTTCTGCTAACAAGTCGGGCGGCTGAATTTTGAATAGCCTGGAGTTTACGTATTTCAAAATTCGGAAGACCAAAAAGAAGACTGTTGCAGTAATCCAAACGTGATGTAATGAAGGCATGAACAAGTTTCTCCGTGGTACGTTGGTCGAGAAGATCACGAATCTTTCCTAACCTCCAAATCGCATGTGATGCTGATCTACAAATATTTGTAACATGGTCTGACATGGTGCAGGCAGAGTCCATTGTAACACCTAGATTGCGAACTGATTCAGATGGATATACACTGACATCACCAATCCGAAAATTACAACGAGGGACAGTTCCCACAATCCCAAATTTCGAGGAAAAATGTACAACCTCTGTCTTACCGTCATTGAGTGCAAGCATATTGGCCCTCATCCATCCCCGAATCTCGTCTAAACACAACTCGATCGTGGCAATGGGAACCTGGTTACCATCGCATGTAATATAGGATTGGGTGTCGTCAGCATACATCATGTAATCTAAATCATATTTGTTAATAATGTCCTCCAGGGGTGCCACATAGAGACTAAAGAGAATTGGTCCAAGGACAGAACCCTGAGGAACACCACAAAACAACGACTGTTCTTCCGACAGGATTGACTTGACGCAAAAGACTGTGTACGCTCCGTAATGTAAGAATTGAACCAGTCAAAAACAACACCTGTGATGCCAAACCGATGACGCAGCCTGTGTAACAGAATGGCATGGTCAATCGTATCGAAAGCAGAAGAAAGGTCGAGTAAAATCAAAATTACATCTTTACGTTTATCTAAAGAGCGTAGTATGTCATTCTGCACTCTAATGAGGGCAGTTTCTGTGCTGTAACCCGCCCTATAGGCAGACTGACACTTGGCGAACAAATTGTTGTTATGTAGGTATGCGTTCAATTGAGTGGAAACGACGCGCTCAATTAGTTTTGACAGAAAGGTTAATTTGACACAGGGCGATAATTACTGAGAATATTTGGGTCCAGATTTGCCTTTTTGAGTAATGGACGAACAACGAACAATAGCATGTTTACAGGAACCTGGAAATTCACCAGAGAGTAAAGACTTGTTTACAATTTGACAAACAGCTGGTGCCACCTGGTCACAACACTGCTTTAAGAATGTGGCAGGAATTGGATCCATCATAGAAGTCTTTGTTGGCATGGTGTTAATGAGCTTTGACACCAACTCGATTGTAACTGGAGAGAAAAGTGAGAATGAATGATTTACACTTTGGCAATCAAATGAAGTAACAACCGGTAAATGTGAACGTAGACGTTCGTGTGCGTTGAAAGGGATGTGGAAAGTAAATTTCTTTTTGTTGTCCCTTCTATTGAGACATAACTGCTATTCTCTGGATCTTTTGAGTTTCAGTAGTTGACAGAAAGTGCCACCTCTTTGAAAACCTTTACTAATATGAACGGAAGGAAAGCAATGATACTGAATTTGAATTCTCAGTTTTCTTAATTTGAAGTCCTTGAAAAATTATCTACGCATGGAGTACAGGAATGCTCAATTTGAAAGAAAAATACTGTTGACATTATTACCGTGACGGACTTCGAGTATCAGTCACACACAAACGCTGAGTGCATTCCTACATGTACATAGACCCTAGAGAAACGTGCAAAGGAAATAAAATATTTTAAACTTGGATCGCTAGTATTTAATTTACACATTTGAGGTTATAGACTTCATTGATTCCTCGTTCAATTTTAAATACAAAAATTCATCCATGCTGTGTTTACTTTCACACATAGGAATACAAAATGATCGTTAACATTCTCATTATGAAAAGCAATTACGGTCACTCGCAGTGACCTTTCATTCTCAAATGCCGGAGTTACGTATACACTTGCCCTCTTCTAGCCATGCTCCCTACATTTAGTGTTCAATTTATATACTTGTGGCCTGTAACTTTTTTCAGCAAAATCTTGTTGTCATTCCTATTGGTTTATTTGACAGGAAGCGATAGATGTACAATCTACACAGCATTGAGTCTACCCGGTGTTCTCACTTTTAGTGCAAAATAGCCGAAATCAACATTTTCGATCCCAAATGTATTTTTTATTCTTTTGAAGGGGGTATTTTCTCAGTCAAGAAATGATAGGATCTCTGTAAACGAATGTACGAATGTAGTATAGCAACAATGAAACATGGAATTGATGCAGGGGATCGATTATTTCAATTCAATTCAAATTTATTTCAGTACTAATGGCCTGTAACGCCTCGTCTCAAAATTCTGCCAGACTTTCTTCGTAACCATCGAAGACCCAAAGTAAACACAGTTGTGTGATTGAAATTAAACATTTGTTCTTTTTACATAAGTCACTCAGTTTGTAAAGTCAAATACATGCAATGTCAAATTTCCACGATGTTTCAACATATTGGTCACTATTTATAATGCCACTTTTGGAGGGTCCTTTAGCGACGGGGGCAGAGTGTGTCGCATATTGCAGTTACGTTCATCCGAACAGAAATACTAGTTACTTTAGATAATGTTCAAAATTACACCATCTTCACGTTGCCTCTTTGCAGACCAGTATTCAAATGAAGAAGAAAAAAGCTGCGGGTCAGAAGGAACTAGAGTACTGACAAACTCCACGTACTTCGTGAAAAAATGTTGATCTTTTAGACTAAGTGCAGGACAATGGATTTAAACTTGAGTCCAATCCTTTCAGAGGCATATTTTCATCAGTGCTGGTAAACGCCTTGACTGATTTCTTGATCTAAAGGAAAAGAATGGATAAATTGATGTTTATTTTAATTTTTATTATGCAAACAGAATAAAGAGATGTAAGACATTCAAGTAATTGAATAATACATGGCAAGGTGATCTGTCGTTGATTACATTGCAATGTAAAACACAATTCTCGGCGACAGAAATATCTGTTGGGTCATCACCAATGATGAAGATGAATTTCTCGCTTTACATCGCATTTTGTTTCATCTTAATCACAATGATCGCAAAGATGACCTGTAGTGTGCGTTATTTCTCATTTTGCTAATGTACCTAACACCGAAACATGTTTGGAGAACAGTGAAGGACAATAACAGGATGAAATCCTGCAAGGAACATTTGGTGAAACACTATACACTCAATTCGGAGGAAATGCCAAAGTATTTTGTCGGTATTGATACGTAATGCCATTTCAGATTCGCTTGTTTAGATCAATATGATTCCTTATATGATTACTGGCCAGTTTATGACACTCGGATTTTGCATAGGCAGTCCTTGTTACCACAAAAAATAGTTCATATAACTATTGGAGAGAGGTGACATGCGTACAGACAGATTATAAACAGAAATGACAAAGAAAGCTTCACGAGGGGGACATTAAATTTGATCACATCACCATTAAAAGGCAATCAACATTGTTCATTTGAAAGTGATGTCGTGGCAAAAACTCGAAGCAAAAGTTTTATCTCACTTTTTCTGTACAAACTATTTCTAAATACATAGTTTGCCAGAGTGAAATATATTTTAAAGAATTCCTGTATCACGGTATCACAGTGATAGCGATCGCTGAGACGAGGTCATCCACTCGATTGCTCTTCGGGTTATCTCGAAAATGTCGCATTTGTGTGTAAGGTTGTTAAATATGCCATTAGAAATTCGTAACTAATTGGGGACGTCTTTGCGACTGAGAAATACAATCAGTTGTTCGTTGAGGTTTATGCAACGAGGCTTGTCGTCACAGCCATTTTGAGGTACTGCTGGAAAACCGTCGCGATATTGGGTAAAATACTGGCGTACTGCACTACGCAGTGTGTAACCATGGAAATATTGGCCATGAGCTGTGACTGCATGAGGAAAATATTTCATTGGCTGAAAGTAACGTAATCATAGCAGTCAGAGTCATATATTTGTTGTATTTACTCGTAGTTACATTGAAACACCCTTGTACAAGATCGGTGCAGGGAATCTTGAATTCATAGCACCTCATCGTGTGCGTAAGAAGGTCAATTACGACTCACATGTACAGTAAAAGGGAAACAAAAAAAATAGTGGAGAAATGATCAAACCTCTCAAAATCTCGAAAATTTCTTGTCACCAGAATTTGATGGTTCACAGTACCTGTCCATAACAGTTCAACAACTTGGATTTTCTCTTGCCAAGAAGGCGGATACGATTTCGATTCCATTTTGTTGTCAAATTCTGACTGAAAGTGAAACAATTGCAACGGGTTGACAAAACCTTAAAATGCTGATATAATAATAATAATAATAATTTTTATTTTTCTATACCGTAAATCCATAAAATGCTCTAAACGGTTCACAAATGTAAAAATATAAAACAAACCTTTGACACTAAAAAACATGCAGACACAGGAAAATGTATAAAATCTTAAAAAGACAATTAATTAAAAGCTTTGCGGAAAAGATGCGTTTTTAGACGTTTCTTAAAACAATCGATGGTATTGCACATTCTAATATCAGCCGGTAAATCGTTCCATAAACGCGGAGCGACATGGCTGAAGGCCCGTTTGTATATGAATGAAGACCTCGTAAACGGAACCTCAAGCAAGCCCGAATCTGAAGAACGTAGACGGCGCGTATTACTCTTGGGTGTTAAAAGGTCAATGATATAGATAGGCGCAAGACCATGAAGTGCCTTAAAAACCAGTAATAAGACTTTGAATTCAATTCTACGCTCGATTGGGAGCCAGTGAAGTGATCTTAAAACAGGAGATATGTGATCATACTTGAGGCAGCCAGACAATAAGCGAGCCGGCTATTTTGAACTAGCTGTAATTTCCGTAGTAAACATAAGGGAAGCCCAAGAAACAATACATTGCAATAGTCCAACTTAGAAAAAATGAAAGCATGAATGAGCCTTTCAAGTGACAAACGTGGGAGAAATTTACAGATGCGAGCTATATTCCGTAAATGGAAGTATGCACTCCTGCATGTGGTTGTCACATGCCGCTCCATCGTCAATTGACTATCGAGAAGAACACCAAGATTAATTTTTGACAACTGGCGCCGAATTCACGAGGGAGCCGCCTATTGTAACATCCACAGGCCCATATCAAGAATGATTTCAAGTTTGCTTAAAAATGAATGACATGTGATATGACCCGATTACTTATTAGTGTTCAAAAAACCTGTTGCATTCGCCATCACTCAACAGCTAGTTCACCATCTCTGACCTGATCTGATCTGGTCAAATGTTTCTGACGATCGATTGTTTTCCGCGCTTTTTACAGGAAAATATCTCAGAGAATTGTTGTTTTTGGCAATCACAGATATTTATCCCGGAGCAAAACGATTCTCAGAATACTGGATCAACTAAATAATCCAGGATATATATTTGGTCGGACACGGGGACTATTTGCGGGATGACCTCAGGTCCGACGTTAATTTAGATCGCTGTTGCACAACGTGCCGAGTTTATGTCAACATTCTTTGGGTACTTGAAAGATTTCGCGTCAAAACATGGCATACGTTGAGGACAAACCCCTTTCGCAAAGTCCGGTAACAGTGCCAACACAAACTAGAAAATCATAGTCTATTATACATCTACACTCAATTACTTCTGAAAAACTAGGTCATCCCTCTCATCTTCTGAACAACAAAATAACATCAAATGTCGAGGTAAAAAGTACACATTCTTACAATATTCTCAAAATGTCGAACGGTAACTTTACGGTATTGCCCTATTGGAGATTTAAACGAGCAGTTCGGTAGAGTCTAATTTCTCTGCTCAAATTCCTGGTCCCCGTGTTAACACGATAGACCGCTTGGCAACAAGCCTATTAGCCTGCCTGTGACAATTTTATTTGCGCACAAAATACGTTCGAAGGAGACGAAAAGTGTGAGACAGAGAGAATATTAATTGGAGTGTCAAAGACACTGGTGATTGATCCATGAAACTAATCACGTGACCGATATTCGAGACTACACTTCACTTTTCAGTGAAAGAACGACTACGTTTTATTATTTTTTCATCTCCATTTACACTTGATATTGTAGGCTCGCTCCTTTAAATAACTCTTTTAAATTCAAGATTATCATCGCACTAACTTTGATTTCCTTGGGGGAAAAATAAAGTTCAGTCAATACAATTTTACAAGATTTGAATGTATAAATATTCAAATCAAGATGACGCAATTGGAAGGTTGCTATGACACTGTCAAAGTTGAAAATAATGAGAATTTCAAAAAGTACCTTGCAAACATCTATTTACACCATGATACAAGAACATGTGATTCAGAAACAATTCTCTGAAATTGATTTGAATATTGAAATAAAAACATTTTATTTGATTCGCAACAGTAGACTTGATATTTACACGGATAGAGATTTTCGAATGCTCGAGTCAATAAAGACAATACTGCATTCGGTTTATTCTCTGTCTCCGAGAGAAAGAATATTGCCCTGGGGTTTCAAGAATCCCACCATCCCGGTCAAAATGCATGGACGACCCCTTAAAATTGCCCACTTCAAACTTGGTGCCTAAACCCCTTTTACCAGCCCGATTTTTGCCGATTTTGACCGTTACGCGGAAAATGGGTAAGATGTACCGGTACATTTTGATTCTTTTACGTCCAACTTGAAGCAGGTAAAAGGTGCACACCAGAAAGTTAGCTTTCTTTTCAATTTTGTCGCCTCTAGGACCATGATGGAACCATGTCTAGTCTCATTTGGCCCAGAAATAAGGAAATTTGAGTCAAAATTTTCAAAATTTTCAATAACATTTTCTGTCGCTGGGGGCGCCATCCTGCCCATCCTGAAATAAGGGACAACTCATCATCACAAATGTCGGAAGCGTACATGCCGTTGCTGAATGTGCAGAGAAAGTTAAGCCTTCAAACATGGATGGTAACAATTTAAATTTCACAGGAAAAACAAGCTCATTCATGCCAAGTGTAATTACACAAACAAATGATTGAATATAAAACTCTGTATTTACCGACAACAATTGCGACTAGACGGAGTGAATTTTGAGATCTATCTCTTCCCTTCCCTCGCCGCCCCCCTCCCCCTCTCTCTCTCTCTCTCTCTCTCTCTCTCCTCTCTCTCTCTCTCTCTCTCAACTCGCGGAGGTAGACTTGACCATGAAATTTGTATAATGTCTTATTCGACAGGCTACTGTGACAATCGGTTTTGAAAGTTGTGTTTCACCTTAACTTGCCGATTGGAAAGTATTTCTACATTTTTTTGTTTCCGCGTAATCTTGTTGTCATTGCCATTGGTTTAATTTAAAGGAAGCAATAGTTGCACATCTCCAAAGCATCCGTCAGTATTTAAAGTGGACGAGCCAAAGTCAGTTCAAAGTCAGTCAGTTCAAAGTCAGTTCTATGTAATGAAATAAACATAGATATACAGGTACGCCCGCAAGGGACCTTCCAAACGTGCGACCGTGGACACTTAGTTTACATATCTGACATGGCTTCCCTCGTTTTCCATTCGATTCCCGAATTAGAAACTATTTAAAACTCTACTGACAACGTATTAAAGCCGTTATTTTTTAACAATGGAGTGACACCTATCCTAGAAAATTGTTTTAAAATGTTCCACAAGACAAGGAAGCGTCAGTATTTCTAGCAGTGTTAGAAGTGCAGTTAGACGTACAACGCACAATTACACACCCAGGCAAAATCGACAAAATCGAACAAATTTAATATTCTGTACTCGATTGGTTTCGATGAATATTAGGACGCATCGCCGATTGAACGTCTACGTATGATAAAAGTCAACACCTAGAGTTTGTTAGTGTATTCACTTACAGAGAGTGCAGTGACTCAAACCAACAAAAGTTGTCAGTCCTAGGCTTTGTAGATTCTTATAAAGTTGGCATTTTGTACAATTAATACGGTATGATTTATAATGTGAACGTAGTGGAACATTAATGAAATACGGAATTGAAGCAAAGGAACGTCCAAATTATCAATATGGCCTCGTTGTGCTTTCACACGTCCTTCTTAACGGTCGGAGACTCGATATTACAGAGTAACTCTGTAATATCAAGTACATGTATGATAGTAAATTCCGATGACATTTTTTGGTTGCTCCTTACAAGACAAGTGTTGGAAGACCGACTGAGTGACGAAGTCACTTGTCATACTTTGCAGATATCATTTTGAGAAACGCTAATATTTAGATAATGCTTACAATGACACCATCTTCACTTTTCAGAGTGTAGTTTCCGTGTGAAAATTCCGCGTCAGAACAAAGACTGCGTTCATGTTGAACCCTTTATTCTTTTAAAAAATCATGGAGGGATAAATACCCATTCTTACCAGATCCTAATTATATCAAAAGATGAATTTCTGGCATTATTCTACTAGACATATCAATGAGCGCTTCGGTAAATATCATTTAAAATCTGCGTATTATGACACTTGTTGGAATATCTAAAGTCTCCAAAAACGTCTAGTATTATGAACTATTTGCTCAAATGATGTCTTTGTGTTTTAGCGTGGTAGGACGCAAATATGCCTATTAGGTGCTCATGGTCATATACTTGCGCACAATATACGTTCGAATGGAGACATAAAGTACACTAGACAGAGAGAGTATTTATTGAAATATTAACAAGAGGACTGATTTATCAAGAAGCTGAACATTTGATCGCAGACTTCGCCCATATATCCCACTTAATAATCGAATCGTGTTCTATTATGGTTTAATCCAAAGTTCGATTGATTACTGTATCATTGTTTTGGGTAACACTACGGAATATAATTTGGATAAGGTTTTCATTTTGCAAAAGAGAGCATTGCGTGTCTTGTTTAATTTACCCTATGATTATTCATCTGCTGACCTCTTTTCTACGTTTGATGTGATGTCAGTAAGGTAGCGTATTTTTTACTTCCTCGCCCTCACAGTGTACAAATGTATATCAAATACTGCTCCACATTATCTCTTTAATGTATTTATTCCTCAAAGTCACGTAAATTTGTATCCTGCACGGTCAGCTTCACAGTTAAATTTCTACGGTCCACGTTGTTTTTCAAATGCTGGCAAAAGACTGAACATTCCATTATAGAGCGACAGAAGCGTGGAATTGCCTACCAGTTGACGTAGAACTCGCATGTAATGAAAATCAGTTAAAAGGTTATTGAAATACTTTATTATGAGTCGCATTTCGTTGTAAAAGAATTGCTTTGCTTTTTTGTTTTGTTTTTTCTTGTATCCTATCAACTTATCAACTTATGTTTGCTGTATTTATTGGCGTGAGCCCCGATGAATATTACTCATTAGAGTAAATCGGTCGCTCATAAAAAGTGTAAATAAATAAATATGTTAGAATGCACTTGACTTTCATTAAAAGCGGTCAGGTTTTTATATTTCTTTCATCTCAATTTACACTTGAAATTGCACATTGTAACAATCAGTCTCTCGGGTAAATTTTAGGACACCTGGGTTATCACTGCATAAGGGTTATCCTTCCGTAAGTCTCTAGCGAAAATTTTAGAATTCAGTTGATTAGAATTGACACGATTTGAACATTATAAGATAACATAAATTATTAATTTTAATCAAAAGACATTTATTGCTTTCTAGTAATTATTTTCTTTAGGATTCATTTTAATCACTGTTCGACCAAGCGGTTCTGCATTTCTCTCAATGTTATCACATGGCCTGGATATTGAAAACTATGCGACATCCCTTTTGACATTCAGGAAACGAAATTAACTCCCCCCCCCCCAAAAAAAAGTAAGTTGTGCGTAGATTTCATCATCGATGGCCCCTAAATTTGTGGTAATCTGCGAAATCTCTCCGATGGATCGATATACGAATTCAAATAACGCTTCTGAACGTACTTTAGTTGTGTTATTGTATACTCTATTCATTTACTAACATTCACGTGTACATTCCAGACACCGATCTCATGTGAGCTGCGCAACACAAACACGTATCTGCAACTTATTAGGCCAACGATGGATTCAATAAGAAATTGCTCGCCAGATACAGGGCTGGTGATGGTGGGATCTGTTGATCTATTGCAAAACTGCATAAGTAACCGTGACGTCAACAGAAACATCTTTACTTGTAGAAGGCAAATGATGGAGAAATGCCTTTGCTCTTTCTGGGTGCGGTTCAAAGAGACTCGCCTTTGGCAAGAAAAGACTTGTCATTGCCAGATAAGAGTAACACGCTAACTTCAAACGTAAATCTCAGAAGGATTAATTCTACACAATCATATAGGGTGCTCTCGTATGGCAGGAATTTCGTTTTCAGACGTTCTGATCGGACCCTGGTTATACAACGCAGTGAACCGACGTCTTTTTCCGACATTTTCTCTTGAATGTGATCACTCTACATACTTACATATTTCAAATTTGAGGAAATGAGCAAAACGTACCTCTTCTAAGACAGGTCGATAGTCAGCAAAATGCCTCTACCAATCAATTCTCTGGATCCGCCGTTTGTCTTTTGATAGGCATTCAACAACAAATAATGATCGGTTGAAAAACAACAACAAGCTAACCCCTCCTGAAAATTATACAAAAACAAAAAGGGGATGATTTCTGGATGCTGGCTTTGGTTTCCATATTCTGAAGTAAAGATGCTAAAAACATTAATGATAGAAGCCCGTCATTAAGATGCAAATACAAAGTTTATCGATATCTTGAATGACCAACGATAAATTTGTGCCACTATTATCATTCACTTACGGACTATAAGAAGTTACAAAAGTAAGGAATTTTATCTCCTGCAAACGTTCATACAGCGCAACCTGTGGCGGGGGTCAAGAGGTCACCGTGTGGGCTTGTCCTGTCCTATTTTGCCCTGAGACAGTCCTCCAGGCAAGACTGCCATTTCGGCAGCTGGGGGATAAATAGGTGATTGTCACAGACCCCGGTCACAGACCCAATTAAGGAACAGGACTATATCCTCTCCAAGGACTAGTAATAAAAGTACAAATTAAACAAGTTGGTACTGTGTCATCAACGATGATTTGTTCATCTCGTGCATCAGTCTTGTGAGACTTGGATAGACCATAGCAATTTGAAATTTAACATATGTGTTTATCCCATCGCAAAGCTTTGTAGCCATGCAAGATCTTGAAATTTTTCAGGAGTTTGGAAAATGACCTGTCAATCCTTTATGTATATGTGCAGGTGGGTCAGTGGGTTGTCTAATCAAGCACTCATATTATCAGAATGTTGTTAATGAAGGTCGATCCACACATGTAATTGGTCTCCTTCATAATATTATGTGATAGATGATAGAAAGTACATATTCAATTCTTAAACGTAATGATGATGTGTACCTAACAAGCAACATTTCAAGAGTAATTGGACAACAATGAAATGTAATGAAAATAGTGATATACTTGATCAGGTCACAGTTTTGTATAATTACAACTGAACAAACGTGTAATTCACAAGCAGGACAAACTTGCAACTTGATTTCAGAAGCCATTATTTTTTAAAATCATCACACCATTGTTAATGTAAAATTTAAGAAGGGTCTTTTATTTTATTAAAGGGCCGTAGGAGACAATATTCAAAATCTAGAGTATTATGGCGGAGTGTACACGGAATCAGAAAAGAGAATGGTGAGAATTGGTCAGACAGCTTCGTACAAGTCAGAAACAGAAGATGTAAGTTTTTAAAAGCATTTTGGACGAATGGTAAACAAATTAAATACAGCTACAAACTAACATTCTGTGAGTTAAGATATCAATCCTCTTTATGTCAATTGTATTTTTTACATGATTTATAGAGCCTGGTAAAAAGAGGATTATATTAGGAAATCAGTATCAAGTTCTAATTCTGTCCATTGTAATAAACTATGTTGCGTACCACAGTTGTCTGAAACATAAAAGTCATATTACAACAATTGGAACCAAAGAGTATGTATATGGTAGTAAAAGCTATACTTTAAGCCAAGGAACAGTTTGTCTGTGTGTGTATGTGTGTATGTATGTATGTATGTATGTATGTATGTATGTATGTATGTATGTATGTATGTATGTATGTGTGTATGTATGTATGTGTGTGTGTATGTATGTGTGTATGTATGTATGTATGTATGTATGTATGTATGTATGTATGTATGTATGTATGTATGTATGTATGTATGTATGTATGTATGTATGTATGTATGTATGTATGTATGTATGTATGTATGTATGTATGTATGTATGTATGTATGTATGTATGTATGTATGTATGTATGTATGTATGTATGTATGCATGCATGCATGCATGCATGCATGTATGTATGTATGTATGTAGGTATGTATATAAAATATGTATATGTATGTGAAATCCAGATTATTTTCTACTACATAAAATCACAACTAAATTATGATGTAAGGTGTTCTGTGAAAGGACTTTGCAATTAGGCCTACATGCCCATATTCCAAACCTTGGTAATATTTTGCACTGACATGTTAGTTTTTCGTTATTTTATTAGGTTGCATATGGATTCTTAAGAAGATGTGTGAATGTTCAAGAGCAAGCCTACATTGGTTTTCAGAAATTTATAGATATATCCAAGTACTGCCAATACAATTGCAAAGTGTTAAGATTAATTGATGATATCGAGTTCGTAAGTTCTGAGAGTATTGTGGGTCACTCATGTATTCAGTATATCTGCGAAAGAACTACATGTAGAGTTGTCACATCATGTAGCAGAATTCAAAATAATGTAATCCGGACAAAAATATTTCAACACAATAGACATTATCCTTTCTATAGAGTAAACAAATATTTCATTGCAAATTGTTAAAACTATAACTCTAACGTAGTTTACATTAAACTTATTTTGCAGTATTAAAAGACAGCAACTGTTCCATATGAGATTTTTACTCAGACAGAAAGCTAAAAAGTATACGGTAGAATATAATTAAGTGGATAATTCAGAGACATTCATTTTTGTGGTCATTTTCATCTTCGCTGTCTACATAAATTTACAGATTTTGAATTGAATTAGCAAACAACACTGAATGCAGCAATTACTATGTCTGCGCATCCGCTCGATATACGTCCTGGTCATTGCGAAAACTAAGCTATAACAATGATATAGTTTATATGTATCATATAAAGTAAACGCCTAATACCAACTGAAAAAAACAAAACCTCGAGTTAAATATTTTCGGCCAAAGTTTATAAAAATCAGACTTCAACGACTTCCATCTGGCATCTTTCCTCTACGGCTATTATGATTATAAACATGTTCATTATGATTTCTTTCTTTTTAATTCTGATTAGGATTTAGTGACAAGTAAATTTCAAATTTCTCCCCAACATAGGTAGAGTGTGTACGTTGGGACAAGGTTGCATCGGGTCATATAATGATAGCATCCTTATAGTGTTTCTTAGGTCATCTACATACGTTTAAAACAACACAATAGTTATGTTCATTGAGTTTTATTGGTCAACAACAACATGACTATAATATCAACATAAATACCGATACAAACGCCAAGAACAACAACAACCGGATTTCTTGTTTCCCTGTGAGAACACCCGAATTTTGAGTGAGCTCCATGATCAGCTATTTCGCCTCCAGTTAGTTTAGGAACATATTTGAAGATGTTTCGGGTACTGTTGCTGCATTAGTAGACGCCTACTTCGAAAATGCAGCAAAGTTTCATTTTGCCCGCACTGAACTGGAACACTTAGAAGACGCTCCAAGCTCTGAATAACAGTGATCATATCGATCGCTCACAAACCAAACGGCCCTTTTAAGCGCCACCAAATATTCCAAAAAGAGATTTGCCTGCCATTATAAGCTAGAACGCGCCTCGAAGACAGATATTCGGACTCTCATATTTCTACATTTCTTTTCTGATCTGCCACTTATAGGGCCTCATTTTGAAGCTCTTGGAGAAAGAAAAACTTTCACCGTGCTAGTTTTTCAAAAATCAAAAATTTAATTTTCCCTCATAGAACCTCACAGGGATGGAGGCCATTTTGAATTTCAAATATCGCAAAACGTTGGGTGATTTGTTTCCCCATTTCAAAACTTTGCAGGGTGACCCCTGACTTTTATTGTTATTTTGGTAAGAGAATGATTGACAGTGTAATTTCGGAAAGTTTAAGCAAAAGTTTAAGTCTTTCTTTAGATCGAGTGCGCTCGTATAGTCACTGCGATGCATTCATGCTACCTGTTACAAAATGGTATACTTACCCCGCCTGCTTCCTGACAAATGTCAAAATAGACTGCTAGAAGCAACATAGTTTCTGCGAACTTTCACTATCAAATCACTATCAAATTTGCAAATTGGCAAATTTCACTATCAAATTGGCAAATTGCGATAGCTGACAGCGTTCAAATGAAAGCGACTTTTCTGTGTTTAATACTTGACTAAATGCACAGTCCATGTGTGTGCGCGCGCACTTCTTTTTGCATTTTCCTGCACAAACAAAGACGTTTAATTGTTCGTTTAAACCGCAAATGATCTACATTTTATCCAGCACTGTAAAACATAACACGTCATTCAGTTAACCATAAAACATAGAAACGATAGCGAAGGGTCAGTATAAGTACAGAGAGACAGTTGACGTTAGTAAACCATCAATTCAAAGCACGAGTGCTTTGAATCGTCCCGGAAAATGCGATTTTATTAGCATCTCTGTGTATTCGAAAAATTTGCTTTTTCCCAAAAACATTCCTGGGAGGGGGAGCTGCTCCTCCTGCTCCCCCCGCAGGCTACGGTTATGGATGTAGTATGTAGTTCGGATAAAACCAGGCATTTTGGACACTTTGTCGACTTTACTTTCTTGAAAAGTTCGAAGAAAAGTTCGAGAAAGTTTCGCCATTTGAGCTACCGTTAATTCTGCTGATCACAGGCATGACGCGGTGTAAGGTATATAACTCGGTTTATATGTTAGCAATTCAAAGTTCACAAATACAGAACGCAGGTATATCAGCAAGTGTCTGGTTTTACGATCGAGCAAACGATTGCCTGACATCAGTTCCCCTCGGTCTTGTCATCTGACGCGCCCACTCAGGTTTCCTTCAGAGTCGAAAAGAAACTCGTTTAACCACTCACTATACGAATTGTTCTGGTAAGTGAAAGGTAAGGATGACAGCAGTATATAATTTACTTCGTATAGATAAATAGACTGCTCTGAACTCAACGAAATAGACGATACCGTGAACTAGTAGTAGACAAGTATTGCCAATCCACAACACAAATAGTTGGCAATCGCACAGTAAGTGAGGCTACCCACAACTCCCCTTGATTTCTTTACTAAGACATTTTTTGCTAAAGGCTTTTTTAATGTTATCAGTTTCTTAACAATTTTAACTTACAATTTAAGTTCAGGATTATTTGTTAAAACTATGTTCAAAAATTATTGATTATATTTAAAATTCAAGAGTAAATTGAATGTGAAGTCGATGTTTGGAGGTGCTACTTAAAATTGCACACTTGTCAAGATAAAGTTATCAGCAACTAAGATGGTCTCATCATACCACCTGTAAGACATGCAAATTTCCTTTGTTACGAACAGTAGAAAAATCAATACCCTTTCTTTTGCCAACACAGATTACTTGGTTTCCTTGAAAATAATGTGTATGGCTGTCAAAAATCCATGTCGACAAAATTACAAAATTGCTATCTCCTCCGCGGAAAAGGGGTTGATCTTCTCATTATTCACATTTGGAAATCAGAAAATTATGGTTATCAAAACTATTTTGCCATAATTTTGAAATATGGACCGAGTTGTTCTGTTTACAGAAGAAATTTGCTTCAGTTCAGTGAGTGATCTCCGTGTGTACAGATCATGGAGAATTGTGGGTAGCCCCATTTACTGTGAATCGGCGTCATAACCTGGCCTATTTTCACTATTTTTATAATTTTTCAAATATAATCTGTTCTGAAAGAGTGTAGTGAACAGTCTTGAGAATACAAGTGGGTTGAGTGCTGTTCAAAATCAAATATAATTCCTAAGTAGAAAATACACTTTAAAAGGTAATAAAATGTGATCAGAATGTTTTGTTCTGAGAATTCTCACGCTGTCGTATGTCAAAAGTAAAAATTAAATTTCTACATTTTCAGTGGTTGGTCATTGCATAAAAACTAAAAAAGAGAAAGCAAATGGCGGTAAGACGCTTGAAGGGATTTTCCTGGCAGACATTTCTTTGGGGGTCACTGTGGAAAACTATGAATATTTTTAACAAGTAGTAAGACATTTGAGCTGATAGAATTTGTGTATCTGTTCAATCTGTTCGTAGGGGGCGC
The DNA here is from genome assembly GCF_041260155.1 of Ptychodera flava. NCBI lineage: Eukaryota > Metazoa > Hemichordata > Enteropneusta > Ptychoderidae > Ptychodera > Ptychodera flava. Next base: position 8,140,476 of record NC_091932.1, on the reverse strand, counting down.
ACTACTATCCTTCCCTGAGAACAGAGTCATCAACAAGCACTGTTTAAGCGTTTTCAATAAACTTAAATTGACACCATTCTGAAGCAATGACAATCGCGTGATCAACTACTTTAATTACATTTGTAAGTAACTTACTGGGGACAGCCTACCTAAACCTAACCCAGCTTCAGATTGACTACATCATTAGGGTTTGGTCAATAGCCTAACTGTATTATTTCTTCAAATATACTAAAACAAGGGATAAACTTTTGAATGCTTATTTGCGGGGCTATAGCACACTAAAGTTTCGTTTGAATGAATCAAGGAGTTCATTGGTTATGTTGTACACCTGGCGTTTTTTATATAGGAGTCAGCTACTATCGCTCCAGGTATAAAACATAACCAATGAACTCCTTGATTCTTTCGAACGAAACTTTAGTGTGCTATAGCCCCGCGTAAGCTATTCAAAAGTTTCGGTTCTCAGGGAAGGATGGCAGAGCGCCCCCTACCGTGGATAGATAGATAGAAGGCCGTGTGTAACTGGAAATCCATTTATGCCTTTTACATGTAAAAACTGAGCTAAAACATGATTAAAAGAAAATATGTTTGCTCGAAATAAAAGGATATGTAATCAGCGTCTGCTCACTGACTAGTACCACCATTCAAATTAGAGATTGGTTCATCAAAAACGCCTTATTACAATTTACTCCAAAATTTTATTACAAATCACTGCAGTGATTGTTATTACAAATTACTCCGAATTTTATTACAAATTGTGCTGGTTCAATTATTACAAATTACTTTAAAGTTTATTACAATTTACTGCAGTATTACACATTACCGCAAAATTTTATTACAATTTACTGCAGTATTACAAATTACGAAAGTATTACAAATTACTGCTCTACAGAGTCGCCTTCGCCATACTCGTGTACGTAACAGAACTCACAATTTGAGTTGTGCAACGTGGAAGAAGAACACACTGTTCAGCGTTAGTATTCTGAAAGTAGGAATAAAGGATTATTGGCACTGTAAACGTTTACTGTTTCAGTTATGTGTAAAAATTCTTACCGGGACATAACTGTGAAGCACCCGTAACAGTCCGTTCCCTCGGCCATGTGATAAGTGTTGCCAACCTAAGATGTCACTTCCACTGACTCAGGTGTGCCGAAGATTGTATGCGTGGTAGAGAACTCCAATTTAGAGCGTCCATGCCGTGTGCAGATGAGCAAAAATTGTCAAATAATACCAGAATATTTGCTGTCCAAAATATCAACGCCAAAGTCAGCGTAGCATTGTCTTTTCACAATATATATGCCTTATCAGCTCCTGTCCTTGGAGGAAGGTTTAGATGAGTGTAGGGGGTTCTGGAGAGGCTCAAGCGCAAAAATCAACACATGTGTTACAGTGAGCAGAGCTTGCAAACCAGTGAATGGAAAGGGGTCCTTCCAGGCAACCACAGCATGGCTGTACATACAGTCCCTCCAGATTTGTATTTGGCGTTGGGGACTGTGATTGGGCCTTTGAATAGCATGATGATTATCATTGTCGGTGATACTGTTTTCGTCCAATCACAGTTCACAAACTATTCACCTGGAAACATCCATTGGCCAAAATATGATCAATCGACATCGATTGATTCCGCCGTGATAAATTACACTCTTGCTCATATGAGTGACTTTCTTTACACGCGTACGTACATGACGTATTGTTCTATGTCGAGACTTGAAGTACCTACTTATAATCTGACAGGTGAACGTCAACGTGATTTATTCTGATAAGAGCCATTTTCACATTAAACATGTAGATTTCCCATATTTTCTGACATTTTAATTCTAGAAAAATCATAGTTGAACCTATAAATGCCTTGATACATCGTTACGAATACTGCACTCACCCCAAAATATTCCCCTTGCGATAGCAAGCACCACAGATCGTCGTGAATTTTACAATATTTTCGTAAAGCTACACAAAGCCGACGTGTACAAGGGACGTCCCTGCAATCCCCAATCGTTGCACCATATATCCGTTAGTGTTGTACCTGTGTTCAGACGCATTAAGTTATTGTTATGCCTGGGGTGGGGGCCGATAAATCGAGAGGATATCACTTAGCTGAACTGTCTGCCCAGTCAAAAAGCGTTGTTTTCAGTGTACAAAATATTCTGGAAAACACCGGTGACTTTCAACATTGCCATGCTTTTGTACGCTTAAGTAATTTCTTTAAAGTCTGAATACAATTGTTATGTACGGTCATGTTAAAGTTTTGCCCCGGCTGTCTACAAATTTTAAAAGGTTTGTCTTTCCACAAATTGCGCCATCACGTTAGTAATGGTGGGTACATGGCAGGCTATGGCGAAGCTAAGGCAAGTCATATGTTAAAGGAAGATGTGACTTTGGAGAAGAGGAAAGTTCACTTTGTACGTTGGATAAATGTAACTACAGTATTGATGTCGAACCTCTACTCAAGAAACTCATCTTTGCAAATAAAACAACATAATCTACATAAAAAGTAGCTTTTATTTTTATCGCAATTTATTATTTGGCCATAATTATCAATAAAGATATAAAGTATGACACAGTTTCGTACAACAACTCATGAAATATATTTCAGGTGGTACCACGGTGCTGTGGCTCGGGTACACTCCCTCCAACACTATTAGGAAGACTGATATGTGGATACAGCTGCAATATTTCCTCTTTAGATAGGCACCTTACTCCTTATAGACAGATATTGGGAATCTCAAATTTTTACAATTCTTTTCTGGTCTGCATCTCGTGTTGGCTGACTTTAAAGCTCTTTGCGTGAGAAAAATAAAGTTAACAACGTATGGCGGACATTTTGAATTTCAAATTTCGGTTAATGTCATGTCATTTGTTTCTTCAGTACCAAACTTTGCACGGTGACCCCTGATTTCTTTCTTTCTTTCTTTATTTTATTTGTTCAGATGACCAACAGGAGTAAATTCCTAATTACAGGCAGGATAGGACATAGAAAATACTTAAAATTACACATAAACATAAAACTGACAAGAAAAACCAAATTACGATGAAGATTCAAATCACGAATAAAAATAATTCATCAATCTAGTCTTAAAAAGACAGTAAAAAATGCCAATACTTGAACTTAATTTTGACATATCCATATACGAACTGAAAGCAGTGGCCTAAAGGAATGTTTACAAATATTTATCCTTGAAAAGGGTACTCGAAATGGAAACTTTTAAACATTCAGAGGGATTTGAGTCAAATGCAAATCACCCAACTGAAACTAATTTGGGAGAATTGGATCTTTAGGTGTGATAAAGCTGAAAGTTGCAATATTTCAAATTACCTATATAAAACAAGTAAATTGCAAAATAAGAAAAGTATAGGAGTAAAATCATGATACGATATTCAATTATCCTAAATTAGTTCCAACAGTGTTAAATAAGAACAATTAACTGCAGAATGAACACAATTGAAAAGATATTAAGGTCTGAAATTTTCCTACGACTGTATAAAGGTGAAAGTTTGAAAGAGTGCATATATCTGTGTATCACGCAGAAGAATATCACATATTTAGTTAAAACATAAACATTTTATAAATTTCTTTCAAAATCTTTGCGATAACGCCTTAAAGGCCTAATATCTGCGAATTTTATGTATTATTTTTATGAGTTTACTTTCAAACCAAAGTTGCTTTGTGTAAATGTGCCAACTGAATGACATTTATTACTGCTTGCTACTTTGGACCATGCCTACGCGTTTGTGTCGCACTAATAAAATGGCGCCCCCACGGAAAAGTTCAAAACTGCAGTATTTACTGCACATACACACCGTGATCATAAAAGAAACAAGCATGATGCCATGTACTTGGATGCACAACACACAATGGGCAGTTTGTTGTCGTTATTTTTATTTTCTCTGTCACATGATTAGTTTTTAGCTCCCATAGCCATATGTATATATGGCAATGGAAGCTATTCTTAGGCTAGGGAAATGTCTGTGTGTCTGTATGTCTGTATGTCTGTCCGTCAACATCAAAAACTCCAAAACCGCTGTACATTTCATCTTGATATTTGGTGTGTACATGGATGATGGGCTGTAGATGAGATTTTATTCAAATGAAGTTGATATTGCCAAAAATATGCAAATTAAAGCCCCAGTATTTGTAACTTTTAACCTTTTTTTATGTTCGAAATTACATATTATTCTCTTTAATCCATCGTGAAATGTTGTTCAGTAAAGAAATAAGCCAAATTTGTGCTCCTGTAGTGACATACAAACGCTAAATATTGCCCGATCGAGTTGGATTGCTGCGCGGGTTTGTTGACAATTTGTAGACTGTGCACGTGATCGAGAACGCCGATACTGATGACATCATCGAGCCCGAAACATTCCTGGGGGGCCTTGCTATGCCACGCCACACTGCCCGGGTAATCGCCCATGGTCGCCGGCTGAATGACCTGCGAATGGTTTTATTTTGTTCTTCTCCGTTCAAATACGTACTGCTACTGTGTTTCAGAGGATACAGAACTTTGGCAGAGGAGGGTAACATTCTATTCTGGTACCGTGTGCGTTATATACGGATTATTCAAACTGCAGTCGGCAGTGCACCGATGCGCACCTTGCAGTTGGTCACTCAGAACTCCGGGTACCGATGTAAAATCAAGACGACACTATACACACTTAGCTCACTTCTGTAGGCAAATAGCTATCAAAATTGAGTAACTTGAAGTAATAAATTTCAGCTGATTGTCGCTTTAGCGGCAAGGTGATTGCGAAATCGAAGCAACATAGTTTGGCAATGTATGGTAGGCTGTCGAATGCAGTGAACGCTATGGCCTTTGGCAGCAAGTAAGGGAACCGTCAGTATTTACGACCTGGGGGTCATTCAAAATTGAAAGTTATAAGGGGTGCTCAAAATGTTTTTTCTTTGTCTTTCTCTGTCCTCAATGACATAATGATTAGTTGATTATATATATTTTACCCTGATACATATTAAATAAAAAGAAAATAAATACTCTAACAGTACAAATAAATATCAACTAGATGAAGCAAGGCAAAAACTACAAGTAGGTGCTACTACTAGCAATACTTATTATGAAAGAGAAGATAGTGACGATGAGAATGATATCGTTGTTCATGTACGCAATGGCACCAGCGACATTAAAGATGAGGAGCAACAGTGGTGATGATGATGTCACACAGTAGTTTTCTGCAGTCGTTACCAGGGTTGGAAGGAGAGGCTGGGTCATGGAGAAATGTTCTCGACAGATATCACTATAAGTGCACAGGATCTAGGACAAAACTGAACTGTTGTGAATTCATCCTTTATATTATCATAGAAATGTATATTTTATTTGACTTGAGTTCGACAACCATTTGGACATTTAACCATACCATAATGACAGGCTACCCATCCAAATTTAACAATACTATATGGTCGGAGACTGCTTATTAGGTGAGCTTTTATATCTACATATTATTACATGGGCTCAGGTAAGCCAAACTTTCTGTTAGAGAGAGGGGGTTACTCAAAGTCATCATGGTTGACTGGGGTGCGACTCAAAATTTCGGAGTTTCTAATGTAATTCCTCCGACCCCAAGATCGTAAATAATGACGGCTCCCTAAACAGCTGTGAACGCTAGCCCTGCGTACGATGCTGTGTGTTCCGCTACAGCTAATAGCCCCGCTCACCACAGCCCTGCAAAGACCCGTACGTAGAGTTGGTGACTTCAAATCCATTTTTGGACTTGACGTAAAAAGCCAAATTACTGCCGAAATTCAGCGTTCTTGGGCCCAAGTCGTATCCCTGCCTACCTCAGCTACTCGATCGCTTCCAAAATGCCAGTCTTTTATTCTTTTTTCGTAAATAACCGTCGATGTCGGCAACTCTCTCGCTAGCCCTGCGTACGTACGCAGTGTACGCTGTGCATTCCCTGTGTGCGTTCCTAACAGATTAAGCGGGTGGTCGTTTTAAAAAACAGCGCCCTCACATGGCCATATTGATACAAGGGCATATTACAGGAAACATGCATGTCTACATTTATATGTGGAGACACACACACATACATACATACATACATACATACATACATACATACATACATACATACATACATACATACATAGGCAGGCTGACAGATAAAGATAATGAATGTAGACTCGGACTCTAAGCACGTGGCATTATCAACATCACGCAGGACTTTCAACTGCATAAAGGTTTTAATTTCCAAAGTTTGAAGCTTTAATTTTTTTTCACAAACAAGTCATCATCAATAATACAGCTGCATCCACCTGATAGAGGTGTTTGAATTATCATGGTGACTGAATAACACATGTAGTAGACTTGTGCTTCAAAATACATGAAACAATAAAAAAATTCTTCATGAATGAGAGTCTGGAGACCACATGTTTTCGAAAATTCGGGGCTGACTCGCAGCGTGTTTGCAAGATTATATCTGATTGGTCGATTGTCACTATTCACAGCCACTTAGGGAGTCTATTTGTATTGTTTTCATTATATTGGTAAGATTCAGCCACCCAATTGGATAACAGCTTCGAAATCGCTGCGAGTCGCCCCAAAATTCGTCAATTATGCCCCACTAGCACTGCACTGCACAAAGTTTGAAAAAGCGCCCTCCTTCGGTGAGCCCAGTTACGATGCTGAAGTTATTTTCGTTTTCAGTTGTGTCATCGAAATGAGCCCCACAACTTGGTAATTGATAGTACCAACAACATGGCTGCCCGCAATTCTGTCGACGGTTTCTCCAGAAGGTGGAGTTTTATTGTATCCCTGAATACCTAGAATGTTTGTTTTAGGTCGTTTACTTGATGATATGGGTCGTTTTTTGGTGGTTTATGCTGGTTTGGCTAATTTTGGCTAGTTTGGGGTCGTCTCAACCTTTGTCAATAGCCCTTTTTGTCTGTGATTGTACATAGCATGCCAATCACGATGTTTGCATTTGTTCTCTACTGCCTTCTGGCACGGTATTAAGAGCCCCACTTCCCGATTATGGTGACTCGATAGCCGACGAAAAAACATTCTCCAGACAGAAAGTGTTTTTGTGTTGACATGTTTATGATTGAACAGAAAACAAACAAAGCCCATCCTGATTATCAACAGTGTCTTTCGACAGGATGATCCTTTCCGAGAAAATCTAGACGCCATGCAATCAAACCTAGAAAAATGCCTTTTGTGCCACATGAATGTACATTTCATGCTCATACAATATGTCACTAAAGCAAATTCGCTATCAGGAATTTGTGTTATCATCAAAACGATTAATCCTCGGTTATTATACAAGGTCATAGCCAGCAACGACAGTCATCTTGCACCTAGTTGTTTACATCTATTTTCAAGCAAAATGTTTGCAACGTTATGTAAAGTTTGCCCAGGAACAGTTAACCAATCAGACTCACTTATTACTGGCCCAGATGATGACGTATCACATCCATATATTATTAGGAGTTTGAAGGTCATCGAAAATGGTCACATGCATTCATTGAAATATGAGCGCGAGCGGAAGACACTGTCTATGGCTGATTTTTTCTGCTTCCTGCAAAATAAAATTTTAGGTGTGCTCCCCCGAGGATTCGAAAAAAAAGAAGTGGAAGAGAATACACGGGATATCTATATTATTATAAGTTTCTAGGGAGTCTTTTAAGTATTTTCTGAACGCTTTTCGCTATCAATCGGCGCTCACTTTCTTGCTCGCTGTCAGTATGAAAACTTCGAAACCCTGAAGTAAATTTTGATAGCGGCTGAGACGTGTACCTTCGTCCATGGTATCATTTCATAAGTGCTCTAAATGCTTCATTACACTTCTCCCTAAAATTGAGTAGCCCCTTCTTACTCTTTCATCAACCCCGTTGTAGCTTTCAATTTTTTGATTGACCCCCCTCTCTCATTCCTCCGAGCGCCAGTTCGTAAATAAAGATAACGGCACATGACAATGATATATATTTCTATATTCTTGTAGCTAAATACTTTGTACTGCACGGGAGAATTATTTCTCTATCCAGAGCTTTCGACAACTATCCAGCCGTCTTTATCAATGGTGTTGATTAGCACCACTGCGCATGCGTGATCTTAAAATATTATCCCAGATTCAGGGATAATATTTTAAGATCACGCATGCGCAGTGGTGCTAATCAACACCATTGATAAAGACGGCTGGATAGTTGTCGAAAGCTCTGGATAGAGAAATAATTCTCCCGTGCAGTACAAAGTATTTAGCTACAAGAATATAGTATGTCTGCACAGATGAGTCTGCATCATTGTATATATATTTCTGTTTCCTCATTTCCTTAGGTTCACCAACCTCATGAACAAGAACACAGTATCCTTTTCTTCATTTTTACTTTGTGCCCGTTGGACAGGTGTTCAAATAGACACTGTCGCCATAATGACAGCCTTTTGACGGGGCTGATGGCAGTCCTCAGTCAAGACATGGTCTCACCAACACTTGTTGGACTACAGTCCTATTCATTACAGGTAATTACTACCTAATCTTTCTTCTGTTATCAAACGTGCAGAATTTCGTCACAATATTTACATGGAGTCAAATACGCGTGAATTTTAAAGAAAACAACACTGGGATGAAATTCGTGCTACATATCCATGTAAATTTAAGATACAAGTTCACTCAGCCTGTCGCCCAAAGCGGCTGTTTGTGGCCCACTGATACGAATGCGTTACCGGTACCATCAAAGGTGGGACGTATGAAATTGTTCTGCTGACACTATTCATACAATTTGAAAGGAGTAATAACTAGTGACACTGTAAAATAAAGAAGCTACAAATAATCTGTCTTCCTTCCGTGTGATCGTACTGAAGTTGACCAGTCCGTGCCATCGTGAACATTTTGCCGCTGAACCTCATAGCGATAGCGTCGCGGGTAACAATGATAGCTCCGAGTGAGATCGAAAGCGTCGCGGGCTTGAACGATTGCATCGCGCGCCGCGACGCTCTTTTGGGCTGGGGAGAACCCTGTTAAAGCCTCGTATATGTATACAAATATCTTCGGCAAAACTTATGATAAAGTTATAAAACCTATCTTCAAAATGCGATCGCTCTCCGAAACGTCACAATATCTAAGCTCTTGAACGATGACGCACGGTCGCTGTTCTTGAATCATCGTAATATGGCGCTTAATCCAATGCCAAAATTAACACCTTACATTTTGAGCCAACCTTCATTCAACTCTCGCCAAAGTCAATCCAACTGTCGCCAACTTCATTCAACTCTCGCCAAATTCCATTCAACTGTTGCAAACTTCATTCAACTCTCATCAAATTCCATCCAATTGTAGCCAAACTTCATTCAACTATCGCCAATTTTGCGCGTAATCCATGCCAAAATTAACACCTAACATTTTTAGCCAACCTTCATGCAACTCTAACGAAGCTACATGCGATTCACCAAGCTACATGCAACTCACGAACCTGCATGCAACTCGCGCAAACCTCAATGCAACTCTCTTGAAATGCATTTGCTTTGCGCTACGACTTATTTGAATCAGACTCCCCAGATTACCTTCGAAGTTCAACTCATTTTAACTACACTGCTTGCAGCTCGTTTTTGAGCTGAACGCATTCGTGTCGGGGGACAGTCCGTGTGAAGGGGGGACTTGGTTAGGGTAAACCATTTTTGAATAGGGTCCGCTGCATGCTGCTTCCGATTTAAATAAAGGCACTTCTGGGTTGAGACACAGGCGACCCAATAAGTATTACTGAGTTTTTCACACTGTTTTCTCTATCATTTTCTCTTCTTTCTTCATGCTCTGAATGATCGGAATAAATAAAATAAATGGTTCATATAACCTAACCTAGCCTCTGTGACTCTTTATTTATTTTACACTCCATTACAAGGACGTATATCTCTCATACACGCATGCTGTAATTAATTAGTCAACACAAATAATTATGCTAATCCGTGGACTTATCAGAGGTTGGTCAACATCGGAAAGATAGTGATGTTAATGAAAAAGCCCGTTTTAGTAACCATTCCTATCTTTCGCGATGTTGACCAACCCGTAAAATCCCTGATAAGTCCACGGATTAGCATAATTAGTTGTGTTGACTAGTTAATTACAGCATGTGTGTATGAGAGATATACGTCCTTGTAATGGAGTGTAAAATAAATAAAGAGTCACAGAGGCTAGGTTAGGTTTTATAAACCATTTATTTTATTTATTGCGATCATTCAGAGCATGAAGAAAGAAGAGAAAATGATAGAGAAAACAGTGTGAAAAACTCAGTAATACTTATTGGGTCGCCTGTGGTTGAGAAAACCATACGTGAATTGGAGTTCACTGCAATAGGTTAACCTGTGTGAATGAGATTCCGTCGTATTTTATTTGACTCTCATTTTACTTCAAGTAGACTGTGCCAGATTGTGGTTTACAATAGACCAACCCATCATTAAAATGACTGTCTGTGCCCCGACAACACGAAGCTTATGAGACGTCACAACGCTTCATACCAACGTTATATGACGTATTTAGGTGTTTTCTGTCAGTGAGCCAGGGGATCTGAAAAAAATGACCCGACATATAGTATGATGTGCAGTGCAACGAACGACTTGAGTTGCCCGTCGCGTTGCCTCGTTTTTACGATGTCATCGTGTCGCTCGATTACCATGGACGAAAACGACAATTGTCCGCGCTGCGTAAAAATCTCCGCGCTGTGTGAAATTTATCTCCGCGCTCTTGGAAATTCTCCGTGCTGTGTAAAATAAATCTTGGCGGTGTGTAAAATCTCGGCGCTGTTGAAAACTGTCGGCGCTGTGTAAAAATCTCCGCGCTGTTTGAAATTCTTGGCGCCTTTTTAAATTTCTCTACTGTTTAAAATTTCTCCGCAGGCTGTTTCAAATTTCCCTGCTGGGACACAATTCTCTCTACTGTTTGTTCTGCGCGCTATTCACTTCTGTGACTATTCTATAAGGAAAATGAGGGCAACTGTAACCTCCACAAATGTAATAATCTCCACAAATGTAATATCAACCACAATTGTAATAAAATCAACCACAAATGTAATAAAATAGTCAACCATTAATGTAACAACCCGCAACCACAAATGTAATAAACAAATTAACCATAAATGTAATAAAACTCAACCATAAATGTAATAAACTTGAACTTGCATATGTGATCATTTGTTTATCAATGCCCTGAGTAAATAATAACTTTAATAAGACTAGTGTAATGTTATTGCATACTTTCCTGAAACTAGATTTCCTTTCCGAAAACAGAATAGAATACTTTGAGAACGCTATCAGAAAACGGCGAGGTACTGATCAAACCGTTAGATAATGGAAGTTGAGCAGCAGTTCTAGACACTGATAATTACATAATAAGGAAGCGTCAAAATAACTCGTCAACCAGTGATACCACACAAAGTTTTTGACCGATGACTTAGAACAAATAACAGAGAAATATAAAACCTTATAACAGAAACTTACGACACAAAACATCAGTGTTGACGAGAGCATATATTTCAATCTAGTAAAAGACAATACGAACACTACCTTGAACACAGTAGAACAAAATTAGACATCCTGGCATCCCTAGCGAAGGAACAAACTTCAAGTGGGACAACATAGGAATACAGACAATCTATCGATTATTCCACGCAATTTATCCACTGAAGACGAATATGAGGCGATTGATTAAGAAAGTACGGCAATTTTCAAAAAAAAAAAAACGGTGTTAAAGGATCGTAGTGTTATACAGTCTTCCCCACTCTGGAGTAGAGACTGTGTCTAGCCATGGTCAATCAGTTCTGTACACAAAACAGGGAAACGTGAAATACACTTTCAAATATGCAAAACACACTAAACGCAAACAATCAAGAAATGAATAATGTGTGGAGTTGCTTATCTTATTACATAGATCAATATTTAAGGGCTAATTCCTCAATTGCAACGAGAAAATAGATTTATTACATTTATGGTTGATAAGTATTACATTTATGGGTGTTTTTTATTACATTTATGGTTACCATTTATTACATTTGTGGTTGGTGTTTTTATTACATTTATGGTTGATTTTTGTTACATTAATAGGTGATTTACATTTATGGGTGCATTTTATTACAATTGTGGTTGATATTACATTTGTGGAGATTATTACATTTGTGGAGGTTACAACTTCACACAGCGTATGCGTACAGCTGGCAATGTTTTACGGGTCGAATATTAGCCTGCTAAATTCGTAGTCGTTACAATCGCCTTGTCAGACCAAAAAAAATGGAAGTCATAAAAATCGACAGGAAATGGCCCAAGGATATATCCTTTACAATCGAATTAATGTAAGGGAACAATTTACAAAAACGCTGGACATTTTTGCAATGTGCAGATTGCCATAAAGCATGGTTGCCTGGAGATTCCAACATCATCGACAACTTCAGATTTTATAATTACTTTCGGGGAGGTCGTTCACAATTTTTTGTCCAGCGGAGGCTTTTCATAATTTTGTTTACCACCTGATTTTTCAAAGTTTCATACTTCAACTCGGACAATTTGCGTATATTGTGTACTGTACCAAGCCTAAACCATCAAGTCATACAATATTTTCACAGTACATTGACCGTATCTACATCCATAAAATACGAGTCGGGATAAAATAGAGTAATATTTTTACAAGTTTTTCCTTCGCGATCGGTCGTAGAGTCGTGGTGACAAATGCCGAGAGAAATAGAATATTTTTTTCAAAGTTTTTCCTTCACGACAGGTCGTGGGGTCGTGGCGATGCAAGTCAGGAGAAAACCTACAGTGCGTTTCACCTAGGTACCGCAACTCAGCGTACGAGACGGACACAATCCACGTACGAAACATACGATTAGCTTGGGTATCACGGACACATTTCAAAGCCACCGACTCGTCGATTTATTACAGTAAACCAGCATGGGGCAGCCGCTGTCTAGACTGAGAGATAAACAGTTGACTAGACTTGATCTACAATGTAACTTTTTCTTGTACAATTTCAGCTAAGAGTTCAAGAGGTGAAGGTATTCTCAACAGAAACTAACTAAAAAGCCACACATTGTAGATCAAATGTATCTCTCAGTCTAGACAGAACGGCTGTCCCATGCTGGTTTACTGTAATTAATCAATGAGTCGGTGACTTTCAAATGTGTCGTGATACCCAAGCTTATCGTTTGTTTTGTACGTGGATTGTGTCCGTCTCGTACGCTGAGTTGCGGTACCTAGGTGAAATGCACTGTAAAGTAGTTTTTCAAAGTTTTTCGTTCACGACCGGTCGTGGGGTTGTGCACATGCACATGGAGAGAGTGTACGTTGGTATACATCGCCCCATCGTGTCAAAGAATGATGGTGTCCTTGTAGCGTTTCCAATGGCATCTACATTGCGTTTGAAACAGCCACAACACAACATTTATATTTGTTGAATTCCATTTGTCAACAACAACATCACGACTAATAAACATGAACAACAATACATACAACAATAATAATAACAACAACAACTAGATTTCTTTGTTTTATGGTTTTAACATTAAACTAAGAATAGGCAGAGGTCATAGCCTGCCTGCCAGGATCGCTAGTATCGTCTGATTAGCATGGCGACCAGCGCGGCCTCTCATTTTGTAAGGAAATCAGATCGTTAATTTTGACACCTACCATAACGCAAGCATTTAAAGATTTAGAAAGTACACATTTCGATACAGCTTATATGGAACTACCTCTAAGTTAATTCTGAGTTCTGCTATCTTTCTGGATTTGCAGTAAATTGCCCAGAACCCGGCTGATGAATTTGTGTCACAGAGAGTGCGCAGTTTGATATGATTTATAAAATAACTGAAAGGACATTTTGGAATAAAATCAATGAGCGACGTAGGTCAACATGTAATTTACGTATGTGGTAAAATAAAAAAAAATCTCTGCGTATGAGCCATGGCCTTACGACCGGTCGTGGATTAAAATGTCTGAGAAAAATTCAACACTTTACAGCAACGACCCTACGACCCGTTTCGAAGGAAAAACTTTGAAAATATACTTTATTTTCTCTCGATGTTTATCCCCACGACCGGTCGTGAAGAGAATCGTTACAAGACTACTTTTTTCTTCTCCCCATATGCATCGCCAAGACCCCGTAATCAGACCAGCCATGATCGAAAAATCCTCCGTATCACCGTACGACTTGTGGTATCGAAAGAAAACTTGGCAAATTTTTAATACATATTATTTTTCCTCGCAATCAATCAAACATCCCGGCATTGTTTATACATATTCTTTAAACACAAGGCCGATATTTCATTGTGCAGTAGTTCGCGAGTGTAAACGGTCGTACGACTGGTCGTGTAGCATGCTCATTAAACTCGTTGGTTCATTTTGGGCCGGCTATCGTTGACTGAGTGTTTCGGAACCAAAAATGGGGCTCCTCCATCTGTCGCTCTCTTGTTTTGTATCCCTCCGCTTGGTTGTGTGATTTAGTAATCTTCGGTTTACCGATATGACCTCAGTTCATGGCATTTAACTGTGACAACAACCATGGAGGTAGAGAGAAAGACATTGTTGGAACTGTAAATCTGGACTTCCGCAACACACTTTCGGGTTAAATTTTTGGATCCCCCAGGTCAATGACAGAAAACACATGAATATATTAATGACGTCATGTGACGTCGCTATGACGCGCTGTGACGGCTCGTGTTGTATGGCAAAGTTGGTCATTTTAATGATGGGTTGGCTGCCATGTACCACATTCTGGCACGGTCAATTGGAGAGTCGATAACATAACATAGAATCACCTTCTATGGAAGACCGGTCACGACATGCGACATGCGACCTGCGACTTCAAAACTGCGACCTGCGTCCTGCGAGTTTGAAACATGCGACCTGCGACTTCGGCATTTAGACCAAGGTGTAGGCCTAACCTGCGACTTCACAACAGCGACCTGCGTCCTGCGTGTTTGTCAAACTGCGATATCAGTCTTGATTTGTTCGCACCATTGCTCTGAACACGAGCCTGAAAAACACGAGGGACACCATTGCACTATATTAAAACAGCCGGTTTACCGCATTCTCGCGACCAGAGCATTATTTTCGCACCGCTGGCCTACGCAAAAATCGGCCAGCGAAAGAATTCAACCAGCGATAGAAGTGCATGAAGCTGTGACGGTAGAGAATTTCCACAAACGAAGAGCACAAATTTATTTTCCTTCTTACGAAAGGCAAACCGATCTGAAATAATGCAATAGCAATAGGTTTTAAACGTCTACATCAGTGTTTAATAGTTTCTGGAACTTTTCTGCCTACATGATTTAAAATATTATATACACACAAAAAATAATATGTACATTATAGTATGTACATATTAGGCTTAAAGACTGAAAATATGATTGTAGGAGGGTTTAATTATGTCCTGTTTTACAGTTTTAACTCGCGTTATCTATAAAGAACTTGAGTCGGTCTCTGGCTATTCATGGTTAGCAAATATGTTTGCACTTCTGTCAATATCAGTATTATTTTAACTGCTTTACTTTGCATATGTTATTTGTGTAGACAAATGTAGTCCGATGTTAACCAGTAAGAATATTTTTATTTTTCCAACTGAACAAAAGTTGGATCAATTCGATTTTTTGACGAAAAGTAAAATGAAATTAGACGAAAAGATGGCAACATCCGATGATCAATCACTAGAGAATTGGAACAAAACTGGAAATGTTAGAAAATGAACGACAATAACTGAAAATTCGAATGTTTGCAATGACACTGACGCAGTTATGATACAGGGGGGGGGGACAACTGATGAATTAAACAGACAGCTAGATGGTTATACCACAGTGAAATGAGGATAAATACCAGAGATTTCTAAAAATCAAAAAGTTTGTCGATAACATAAGGAAAGAAGCGAGGTAAGGCAGACGAAGAATATCGAAAGTAATTTGAATTATAATATAAACATATAAATGCCTAGATCACGTAGCATATTATTTTCCATGCATTAACACGTACTGTCAACATTTCCGTCATAAAATTATCTCTCCAGATGAAAATGAGTGAACTGGTGTGTACATGAATTGAGTTTTGCCAGACTTGGTGAACGATTTACCAAAGCGAAAGCAATGGCTTATTAATTGATCGATGTTGAACGTTAAATCTCCTTTCCACGTTTTACCCTTTGAGCGCTGTAATTTTCTCCCACCAAAATTTTAGTGCAAATTTTACCAATTGTATGAATTTTCTGTAATTTTTTGATAATTTTGGACCAAATCGACATCACATTTCATTGGCTACAGGTTTTTCCCAATTTTTTTGCAAAAATTGGAGAAAAATGACAGGGGTTTATTATATAAAGGGGACAAAAATAGACTTTGGCGCTCAAAGGATTAAAGTTCACGCAAGACGCCTCCAATATAATACTGAGGAAAACACCATGAAACGTTACGTGTTGTTGTCGCATGTCGCAGTTGTGAAGTCGCAGGTCGCAGTTTGACAAACACGCAGGTCGCTGTTGTGAAGTCGCAGGTTACACCTAGGTTTAAATGCCGAAGTCGCAGGTCGCATGTTTCAAACTCGCGGGACGCAGGTCGCAGTTTTGAAGTCGCAGGTCGCATGTCGCATGTCGTGACCGGTCTTCCATAACCTTCACATACGTAAAGTAAATGCAGTGGACTCTAAATCACGTGTGGTTTGTTTCAACTCAAAAGTGCCTTCATTTGAATCGCATGCAGTGGGCCCATTTCAAAAATGGTTCACCGACACGGTCCCCAACAAAGCCCCCCCCCCCCCCAAACACGGAATATCCCCCGACACGAATGCTTTCAGCTCAAAAAGCAAGACGAATGCAGAGTCATCAAATGAGTTGAGCTTCAAAGGTAATCTAGGGAGTCTAATTCAAACGAGTCGCGGCGCAAAGCGAATGCATTTCACGAGTTGCATCGAGTTTCGTGAGAATTGGATGGAATTTGGCGAGAGTTGAATGAAGGTTTGCTACAATTGGATGGAATTTGGCGAGAGTTTAATGAAGGTTGGCTCAAAATGTAAGGTGTTAATTTTGGCATGGATTACACGCAAACTTGGCGAGAGTTGAATGAAGGTTGGCTACAATTGGATGGAATTTGGCAAGAGTTGAATGAAGTTTGCGACAGTTGGATGGAATTTGGCAAGAGTTGAATGAAGTTGGCGACAGTTGGATTGAATTAGGTGAGAGTTGAATGAAGGTTGGCTCAAAATGTAAGGTGTTAATTTTGGCATGGATTACGCGCCATACATCGTAAAGCAAAAATTCAACATGTCCGCCAAGACCAGTCTAACCGTGATGTAACAGTATAGCGCCACGTACGGCGAGTATTTAGAGAAAAATAAAAAGCAAAAAGCAACAAAAAACATAGTCTGGTTCCCTGACCCATTTCCCCGGTAGAGGGCGTGGGGAAATATAGGGTCAGGTACCGGGTAGCCATCTTGAACAGAATTTTGTTCAAGATGGCGGAGGTTAGTCACCTGACAGAACTACAACAAATATGGCTGCTACCATGAAAACGCCGGTCAAAATTCGACTGGATCAGAATTATGTTCGAACACTGGTATCCGAACCAAAAACATTGGCACTCGAGATAGGAAACATAAACTGAAAGGATTAATCCAGAAGTACGGGGAAATAGAGGTGATTGAAGGCTGGCTGTGATATCGCAGCGATAGGGGTAGTGCGCGCGACAGGGAGCCTGTCACCTGCTGGGAAATGGAATGTGTCATGTGGGAATGCTCACGTTTAGTCACGGAATATGAGATCAAAGGTCATAGGCCAGGCTGTTGCGCAAGTGCTTCCCTCAAATTACTATTGCTGTTCGTACATATATCTATACTGCATACAACTGTACAGTCTTCTCCGCTACGTGACAGGGTACCATACGTTGTGAGTTCGAACCCGATTGAAACCACCACATTTGTTAATAGAGAAAGTGCATGAGCACAAAGTGAGTATCATTTTTTTGTCATTTGTGATAGACTTGTAACAGAAGGGAATGAGACGCAACAACTGTTGCAGCACTATGACTATGACTTATCCATATCTCATTCATTTTACGTGGAAATGTAGAGACTCGCAACATATCTCTATTCATAATAATGGTTTTGCTTATCAATGTTTTCCTTCATGTTATTCCTTGGTGACATATTGTATTTGAGCATTGACATTGACATTTTATGATATCCATCGACATTTAGAAAATTTGGAGTTGCACACCTGTCACATGGGAGTGAAAAGGCTCTCAACACATGTCCAACCGCTAGCATGAAATTATCTATAAATGTTTATCTTCATTTTCTTTCCTGGTGACATATTCTGAATCGCTTTTGAGCATTGACATGGGAATCTTGTTGTATTGATTTGCAATTAGAGCATTCAGAGTCACACACCTGTCACGGAGGAATTGAGAGTCTGTCAACACATCCCCAATAACCATAATTGTGTAACTTATCTATGTTTCCCTCAATTTTCTTTCTTATTGGCCTATTCTGAAACAATTTGAGCATTATTATAGGAATTATGTTGTATTGATTGACATTTAGAGCATTCAGAGTCATGACACACATGTCATATGGGAATGAAGAGTTTTTCAACACAGTTCCGACAACAATATTTTATGTCTTACACATCTTCTCATATCTTTTAAGTTTTCCTCACCTATTCTCAACCCCTTTAATTTATTACATTTGAATTTTGTTTTATTACTTGTAATTTAGACCTTTGGGAGTCCCACACCTGTCACGTTGGAATGGAGAGTTTCTCAACACAGCTCCAACCACAATATTTTGTGTCTGACACATCTTTCCTATCTTTTAAGTTTTCCTGACCTATTCTAAACCCTTTTTTATTATTGCACTTGAATTTTGTTCTATCACTTGTAATTTAGACCTTTGGGAGTCACACACCTGTCATGTGGGAATGGAGAGTTTCTCAACACAGCTCCAACCACAATCTTTTGTGTCTGACACATCTTCTCCTATCTTTTAAGTTTTCCTCACCTATTCTGAACCCGTTTTAATTATTATAATTTTATTTTCTGGTATCACTTGTAATTTAGACCTTTGGGAATCACACACCTGTCACGTGGGAATGGAGAGTTTCTCAACACATTACAGACCCAACCACAATATTGTGTGTCTGACACATCTTCTCCTATCTTTTTAGTTTTCCTCACCTATTCTGAACCAATTTTAAATATAACATTTTCATTTTCTGGTATCACTTGTAATTTAGACCTTTGGGAGTCACACACCTGTCACGTGGGAATGGAGAGTTTCTCAGCACAGCTCCAACCACAATATTTTGTGTCTGACACATCTTCTCCTATCTTTTAAGCTTTCCTCACCTATTCTAAACCCCTTTCAATTATTACATTTGAATTTTGTTCTATCACTTGTAATTTAGAGCTTTGGGAGTCACACACCTGTCACGTGGGAATGGAAAGTTTCTCAACACAGCTCCAACCACAATCTTTTGTGTCTGACACATCTTCTCCTATCTTTTAAGTTTTCCTCACCTATTCTGAACCCTTTTTAATTATTACAATTTTATTTTCTGGTATCACTTGTAATTTAGACCTTTGGGAGTCACACACCTGTCACGTGGGAATGGAGAGTTTCTCAACACAGACCCAACCACAATATTGTGTGTCTGACACATCTTCTCCTATCTTTTAAGTTTTCCTCACCTATTCTGAACCCTTTTTAATTATTACAATTTTATTTTCTTGTATCACTTGTAATTTAGACCATTGGGAGTCACACACCTGTCATGTGGGAATGGAGAGTTTCTCAACACAGACCCAACCACAATATTTTGTGTCTGACACATCTTTCCTATCTTTTAAGTTTTCCTGACCTATTCTAAACCCTTTTTTATTATTGCACTTGAATTTTGTTCTATCACTTGTAATTTAGACCTTTGGGAGTCACATACCTGTCATGTGGGAATGGAGAGTTTCTAAACACAGCTCCAACCACAATTTTTTTGTGTCTGACACATCTTCTCCTATCTTTTAAGTTTTCCTCACCTATTCCGAACCCTTTTTAATTATTACAATTTTATTTTCTTGTATCACTTGTAATTTAGAGCTTTGGGAGTCACACACCTGTCATGTGGGAATGGAGAGTTTCTCAACACAGACCCAACCACAATATTTTGTGTCTGACACATCTTCTCCTATCTTTTAAGTTTTCCTCACCTATTCTGAACCCTTTTTAATTATTACAATTTTATTTTCTGGTATCACTTGTAATTTAGACCTTTGGGAGTCACACACCTGTCACGTGGGAATGGAGAGTTTCTCAACACAGACCCAACCACAATATTTTGTGTCTGACACATCTTTCCTATCTTTTAAGTTTCCCTGACCTATTCTAAACCCTTTTTTATTATTGCACTTGAATTTTGTTCTATCACTTGTAATTTAGACCTTTGGGAGTCACATACCTGTCACGTGGGAATGGAGAGTTTCTCAACACAGCTCCAACCACAATCTTTTGTGTCTGACACATCTTCTCCTATCTTTTAAGTTTTCCTCACCTATTCTGAACCCTTTTTAATTATTACAATTTTATTTTCTGGTATCACTTGTAATTTAGACCTTTGGGAGTCACACACCTGTCATGTGGGAATGGAGAGTTTCTCAACACAGAACCAACCACAATAGTTTGTGTCTGACACATCTTTCCCATCTTTTAAGTTTTCCTGACCTATTCTAAACCCTTTTTTATTATTGCACTTGAATTTTGTTCTATCACTTGTAATTTAGACCTTTGCGAGTCACATACCTGTCATGTGGGAATGGAGCGTTTCTAAACACAGCTCCAACCACAATTTTTTTGTGTCTGACACATCTTCTCCTATCTTTTAAGTTTTCCTCACCTATTCTGAACCCTTTTTAATTATTACAATTTTATTTTCTGGTATCACTTGTAATTTAGACCTTTGGGAGTCACACACCTGTCACGTGGGAATGGAGAGTTTCTCACACATTACAGACCCAACCACAATATTGTGTGTCTGACACATCTTCTCCTATCTTTTAAGTTTTCCTCACCTATTCTGAACCCTTTTAACTATTACAATTTTATTTTCTGGTATCACTTGTAATTTAGACCTTTGGGAGTCCACACACCTGTCATGTGGGAATGGAGAGTTTCTCAACACAGACCCAACCACAATAGTTTGTGTCTGACACATCTTTCCTATCTTTTAAGTTTCCCTGACCTATTCTAAACCCTTTTTTATTACTGCACTTGAATTTTGTTCTATCACTTGTAATTTAGACCTTTGGGAGTCACATACCTGTCATGTGGGAATGGAGAGTTTCTCAACACAGCTCCAACCACAATCTTTTGTGTCTGACACATCTTCTCCTATCTTTTAAGTTTTCCTCACCTATTCTGAACCCTTTTTAATTATTACAATTTTATTTTCTGGTATCACTTGTAATTTAGAGCTTTGGGAGTCACACACCTGTCATGTGGGAATGGAGAGTTTCTCAACACAGACCAAACCACAATATTGTGTGTCTGACACATCTTCTCCTATCTTTTAAGTTTTCCTGACCTATTCTAAACCCTTTTTTATTATTGCACTTGAATTTTGTTCTATCACTTGTAATTTAGACCTTTGCGAGTCACATACCTGTCATGTGGGAATGGAGCGTTTCTAAACACAGCTCCAACCACAATTTTTTTGTGTCTGACACATCTTCTCCTATCTTTTAAGTTTTCCTCACCTATTCTGAACCCTTTTTAATTATTACAATTTTATTTTCTGGTATCACTTGTAATTTAGAGCTTTGGGAGTCACACACCTGTCATGTGGGAATGGAGAGTTTCTCAACACAGACCCAACCACAATAGTTTGTGTCTGACACATCTTTCCTATCTTTTAAGTTTTCCTGACCTATTCTAAACCCTTTTTTATTATTGCACTTGAATTTTGTTCTATCACTTGTAATTTAGACCTTTGGGAGTCACATACCTGTCATGTGGGAATGGAGCGTTTCTAAACACAGCTCCAACCACAATTTTTTTGTGTCTGACACATCTTCTCCTATCTTTTAAGTTTTCCTCACCTATTCTGAACCCTTTTTAATTATTACAATTTTATTTTCTGGTATCACTTGTAATTTAGACCTTTGGGAGTCACACACCTGTCACGTGGGAATGGAGAGTTTCTCAACACATTACAGACCCAACCACAATATTGTGTGTCTGACACATCTTCTCCTATCTTTTAAGTTTTCCTCACCTATTCTGAACCCTTTTTAATTATTACAATTTTATTTTCTGGTATCACTTGTAATTTAGACCTTTGGGAGTCACACACCTGTCATGTGGGAATGGAGAGTTTCTCAACACAGACCCAACCACAATAGTTTGTGTCTGACACATCTTTCCTATCTTTTAAGTTTTCCTGACCTATTCTAAACCCTTTTTTATTATTGCACTTGAATTTTGTTCTATCACTTGTAATTTAGACCTTTGGGAGTCACATACCTGTCATGTGGGAATGGAGCGTTCTAAACACAGCTCCAACCACAATTTTTTTGTGTCTTACACATCTTCTCCTATCTTTTAAGTTTTCCTCACCTATTCTGAACCCTTTTTAATTATTACAATTTTATTTTCTGGTATCACTTGTAATTTAGACCTTTGGGAGTCACACACCTGTCACGTGGGAATGGAGAGTTTCTCAACACATTACAGACCCAACCACAATATTGTGTGTCTGAGACATCTTCTCCTATCTTTTAAGTTTTCCTCACCTATTCTGAATCCTTTTAATTATTACAATTTTATTTTCTGGTATCACTTGTAATTTAGACCTTTGGGAGTCACACACCTGTCATGTGGGAATGGAGAGTTTCTCAACACAGACCCGAACCACAATAGTTTGTGTCTGACACATCTTTCCTATCTTTTAAGTTTTCCTGACCTATTCTAAACCCTTTTTTATTATTGCACTTGAATTTTGTTCTATCACTTGTAATTTAGACCTTTGGGAGTCACATACCTGTCATGTGGGAATGGAGAGTTTCTAAACACAGCTCCAACCACAATCTTTTGTGTCTGACACATCTTCTCCTATCTTTTAAGTTTTCCTCACCTATTCTGAACCCTTTTTAATTATTACAATTTTATTTTCTGGTATCACTTGTAATTTAGACCATTGGGAGTCACACACCTGTCACGTGGGAATGGAGAGTTTCTCAACACATTACAGACCCAACCACAATGTTGTGTGTCTGACACATCTTCTCCTATCTTTTAAGTTTTCCTCACCTATTCTGAACCCTTTTTAATTATTACATTTTATTTTCTGGTATCACTTGTAATTAAGACCTTTGGGAGTCACACACCTGTCATGTGGGAATGGAGAGTTTCTCAACACAGACCCAACCACAATGTTTGTGTCTGACACATCTTTCCTATCTTTTAAGTTTTCCTGACCTATTCTAAACCCTTTTTTATTATTGCACTTGAATTTTGTTCTATCACTTGTAATTTAGACCTTTGGGAGTCACATACCTGTCATGTGGGAATGGAGCGTTTCTAACACAGCTCCAACCACAATTTTTTGTGTCTGACACATCTTCTCCTATCTTTTAAGTTTCCTCACCTATTCTGAACCCTTTTTAATTATTACAATTTTATTTTCTGGTATCACTTGTAATTTAGAGCTTTGGGAGTCACACACCTGTCATGTGGGAATGGAGAGTTTCTCAACACAGACCCAACCACAATAGTTTGTGTCTGACACATCTTTCCTATCTTTTAAGTTTCCCTGACCTATTCTAAACCCTTTTTTATTACTGCACTTGAATTTTGTTCTATCACTTGTAATTTAGACCTTTGGGAGTCACATACCTGTCATGTGGGAATGGAGATTTTCTCAACACAGCTCCAACCACAATCTTTTGTGTCTGACACATCTTCTCCTATCTTT
This sequence comes from Ptychodera flava, assembly GCF_041260155.1. Taxonomy (NCBI): domain Eukaryota; kingdom Metazoa; phylum Hemichordata; class Enteropneusta; family Ptychoderidae; genus Ptychodera; species Ptychodera flava. The sequence goes on along the minus strand of NC_091932.1, from coordinate 8,116,566 downwards.
TAAGTTTTCCTCACCTATTCTGAACCCTTTTTAATTATTACAATTTTATTTTCTGGTATCACTTGTAATTTAGACCTTTGGAGTCACACACCTGTCATGTGGGAATGGAGAGTTTCTCAACACAGACCCAACCACAATAGTTTGTGTCTGACACATCTTTCCTATCTTTTAAGTTTTCCTGACCTATTCTAAACCCTTTTTTATTATTGCACTTGAATTTTGTTCTATCACTTGTAATTTAGACCTTTGGGAGTCACATACCTGTCATGTGGGAATGGAGCGTTTCTAAACACAGACCCAACCACAATTTTTTTGTGTCTTACACATCTTCTCCTATCTTTTAAGTTTTCCTCACCTATTCTGAACCCTTTTTAATTATTACAATTTTATTTTCTGGTATCACTTGTAATTTAGACCTTTGGGAGTCACACACCTGTCACGTGGAATGGAGAGTTTCTCAACACATTACAGACCCAACCACAATATTGTGTGTCTGACACATCTTCTCCTATCTTTTAAGTTTTCCTCACCTATTCTGAACCCTTTTTAATTATACAATTTTATTTTCTGGTATCACTTGTAATTTAGACCTTTGGGAGTCACACACCTGTCATGTGGGAATGGAGAGTTTCTCAACACAGACCCAACCACAATAGTTTGTGTCTGACACATCTTTCCTATCTTTTAAGTTTTCCTGACCTATTCTAAACCCTTTTTTATTATTGCACTTGAATTTTGTTCTATCACTTGTATATAGACCTTTGGGAGTCACATACCTGTCATGTGGGAATGGAGCGTTTCTAACACAGCTCCAACCACAATTTTTTTGTGTCTGACACATCTTCTCCTATCTTTTAAGTTTTCCTCACCTATTCTGAACCCTTTTTAATTATTACAATTTTATTTTCTGGTATCACTTGTAATTTAGAGCTTTGGGAGTCACACACCTGTCATGTGGGAATGGAGAGTTTCTCAACACAGACCCAACCACAATATTTTGTGTCTGACACATCTTTCCTATCTTTTAAGTTTTCCTGACCTATTCTAAACCCTTTTTTATTATTGCACTTGAATTTTGTTCTATCACTTGTAATTTAGACCTTTGGGAGTCACATACCTGTCATGTGGGAATGGAGAGTTTCTCAACACAGCTCCAACCACAATCTTTTGTGTCTGACACATCTTCTCCTATCTTTTAAGTTTTCCTCACCTATTCTGAACCCTTTTTAATTATTACAATTTTATTTTCTGGTATCACTTGTAATTTAGACCTTTGGGAGTCACACACCTGTCATGTGGGAATGGAGAGTTTCTCAACACAGACCCAACCACAATAGTTTGTGTCTGACACATCTTTCCTATCTTTTAAGTTTTCCTGACCTATTCTAAACCCTTTTTTATTATTGCACTTGAATTTTGTTCTAACCACTTGTAATTTTGACCTTTGGGAGTCACATACCTGTCATGTGGGAATGGAGCGTTTCTAAACACAGCTCCAACCACAATGTTTTTGTGTCTTACACATCTTCTCCTATCTTTTAAGTTTTCCTCACCTATTCTGAACCCTTTTTAATTATTACAATTTTATTTTCTGGTATCACTTGTAATTTAGACCTTTGGGAGTCACACACCTGTCACGTGGGAATGGAGAGTTTCTCAACACATTACAGACCCAACCACAATATTGTGTGTCTGACACATCTTCTCCTATCTTTTAAGTTTTCCTCACCTATTCTGAACCCTTTTTAATTATTACAATTTTATTTTCTGGTATTACTTGTAATTTAGACCTTTGGGAGTCACACACCTGTCATGTGGGAATGGAGAGTTTCTCAACACAGACCCAACCACAATATTTTGTGTCTGACACATCTTTCCTATCTTTTAAGTTTTCCTGACCTATTCTAAACCCTTTTTTATTATTGCACTTGAATTTTGTTCTATCACTTGTAATTTAGACCTTTGGGAGTCACATACCTGTCATGTGGGAATGGAGCGTTTCTAAACACAGCTCCAACCACAATTTTTTTGTGTCTGACACATCTTCTCCTATCTTTTAAGTTTTCCTCACCTATTCTGAACCCTTTTTAATTATTACAATTTTATTTTCTGGTATCACTTGTAATTTAGACCTTTGGGAGTCACACACCTGTCACGTGGGAATGGAGAGTTTCTCAACACATTACAGACCCCACCACAATATTGTGTGTCTGACACATCTTCTCCTATCTTTTAAGTTTTCCTCACCTATTCGAACCCTTTTTAATTATTACAATTTATTTTCTGGTATCACTTGTAATTTAGACCTTTGGGAGTCACACACCTGTCATGTGGAATGGAGAGTTTCTCAACACAGACCCAACCACAATAGTTTGTGTCTGACACATCTTTCCTATCTTTTAAGTTTTCCTGACCTATTCTAAACCCTTTTAATTATTACAATTTTATTTTCTGGTATCACTTGTAATTTAGACCTTTGGGAGTCACACACCTGTCACGTGGGAATGGAGAGTTTCTCAACACATTACAGACCCCACCACAATATTGTGTGTCTGACACATCTTCTCCTATCTTTTAAGTTTTCCTCACCTATTCTGAACCCTTTTTAATTATTACAATTTTATTTTCTGGTATCACTTGTAATTTAGAGCTTTGGGAGTCACACACTGTCATGTGGGAATGGAGAGTTTCTCAACACAGACCCAACCACAATAGTTTGTGTCTGACACATCTTTCCTATCTTTTAAGTTTTCCTGACCTATTCTAACCCTTTTTTATTATTGCACTTGAATTTTGTTCTATCACTTGTAATTTAGACCTTTGGGAGTCACATACCTGTCATGTGGGAATGGAGCGTTTCTAAACACAGCTCCAACCACAATGTTTTTGTGTCTTACACATCTTCTCCTATCTTTTAAGTTTTCCTCACCTATTCTGAACCCTTTTTAATTATTACAATTTTATTTTCTGGTATCACTTGTAATTTAGACCTTTGGGAGTCACACACCTGTCACGTGGGAATGGAGAGTTTCTCAACACATTACAGACCCAACCACAATATTGTGTGTCTGACACATCTTCTCCTATCTTTTAAGTTTTCCTCACCTATTGTGAACCCTTTTTAATTATTACAATTTTATTTTCTTGTATCACTTGTAATTTAGACCATTGGGAGTCACACACCTGTCATGTGGGAATGGAGAGTTTCTCAACACAGACCCAACCACAATATTTTGTGTCTCACACAACTTCTCCTATCTTTTAAGTTTTCCTGACCTATTCCGAACCCCTTTTAATCATTACATTTGAATTTTGTTGTAACCATTGTAATTTAGACCTTTCGGAGTCACACACCTGTCACGTGGGAATGGAGAGTGTCAACATATCTCCGGCCACTATAATGCTGTGACTTATTCTTGATGTCCTACATTTATGTTTTTGTGAGCTATTCTGAACCAGTTTCAACAATCAATTTTGAATTTTAGTTATCTCTTGACATTTGGAGCTGTCGGAGTCACACACCTGTCACATGGGAATGGAGACTCTCAACACTTCTCCAAAGACTATAATGTTGTAACTCATCAATTTTCTCCTTCATTTTATGTTTTTATGAGCTATTCAAAACCAGTTTGAGCAATGACATTGGAATTTTATCTGTATTGCTATTTGGCCCTGGGTCGGAGTCATACACCTGTCACGTGGGAATGGAGTCTCTCTCATACCACATAAAACCTCATAATGACCATCATCCTTGCCACTTATACCAAAACTTTCACAACAGTGCATGAATCTCTTGTAACATACTTACAGCAATCATGTAGATAGCAAGATAATGGGAATTTTAACATTCAGTCAATTTTAAATTCTGTGAGCAATAAGAAATAATGATGATGTAACTTAGTCTATTATGCACTCACTAAACATATTTCCTGAACAGCTGATATGTTGTAAGAGTATTTTGAAGAGACATTGATTTGAGAAAGTCATAATGCATTTTATCATACACTTTAACACCTCTTACCATCCCCCGTCAAAACATCAGATTTTCATTGTTGCAAAACACTACACAGGTATATTAAGTTGTCTTGCTATGTTTTTCTTTTTTGTACTCAGATTTGCAGTTGACTATGTAGACGAGGTACTTTGCAAAGAAGCAGTTGTCTTGTGTCAAGAAGGAAAGGAATAAGCCTGAAGATGCAGACATTAGCTTTGTAAAGTAATAGAGATTTTGCACATATTAGGGTTGGGTGAAAAGTTTTGAGCCTAACTATGAAGGAGCAATGCCAGATCAATGAAGCTTGGTTTGAATATATTTCAACTCTTCAGATGACAACCTAGAAAAGGGACAAAATATCAATGGAGAGAACTATTCTAACCTGTTGAGGGAGTTTCGGGAGGCTGACAAAATACGACGAGGGAAAGTTGAGAAAAGGTGTCTTGTTCCATCTGGACAATGCTCCACCTCACAAGTCAGTCATTGACATGGCAACAGTGCATGACTGCGGCTTCAAACTCATTCTACGTGCCACCATACTCTCCTGACCTAGCACCCTCAGACTTTCATCTCTTCCCCCACATGAAGAAATAGTTAGCTGAAAAGCATTTTGTGTTTTTAAGGCATTTTTTGTCATTTTTGGTCAAAAATCTTCTTCATAAAACAATAATTGTCATAGCTTTGATATTTAGTATCAGGTTCAAAGAGGTTATCAACATGTAATATATTCAAAATATGATAAAATGTACAATTTTATAATTTTGGAGCAATATTTGCCATTTTTGGTTAAAAATTGTGTTTCTAAAATCCTGCTTGTCTGATAGCTTTGATATTTGGTATACAGGTTCCTATGGTCATCCTTGTGTGATATATTGACATTGTGATGAAATCTTCTATTTTATATTTTGACACAAGTTTTACCATTTTTTGTCAAAAACTTTGTTTCGCAAAAGTTACTCATCTAATAGCATTTTTGTCAAACTGCCTGAATAAGTGTCCACCTAGTGTCAGAGACAGATTGCAAAGACACTGTATAAATGACAGTTTTCTATGCTTGCTACTGATGAATGTCTGTGTAAATATGGATCTGTAATGAAACATTCTTCTGTCATAACAATACATGGTATTGCCAAGGGACCTCTCTCATGTATATATTTGGTGTTATGCTATGTACGTCCTCTATACTGTCCATGCCTAAAGTAGCTACAGGAACTTTGACCCTATGTTTCATTGTTCTCCTTGTGTAACGGTAGTTCTAGTCTGTTTGTACATCACTGTATTTACACAAAATGAATACAACCTGAAAACTCCTGCATGGTAAGCCATGACAATGTTGTATTACCTATGTGGTCCAGTATTTTCAAATAGCTCAGACGTAGTACACTCTGACTCAAAATATTTAGCTATGAAGTATTTCACATGTACTTACATATTTGCTCTGCTTCAAATGCATGATTGACATAGCTACGTCTAGAACACTACAGTATGTATTCACAAAATGGGAACACGATTAGAAACAAGAAGTGACATACATGTTAAACACAAAGTTCAGTTCTAAAGAGAACAAGTGATTGATCTTCATGAAACTTGTGGAAAGAGCATTGGTTGCACTGAACTGTTAGCAGAACAGGAAACAGGCAAGCTGTGTAATTGAGGAGTTGCCAACAATGTCAGATGCAATTATCGTCTAGGCTGTAAATGATTAAACAGGGAAACTCAAGCAAATTGCTAAAACTCTACCAGATTTTGTTGAAACTTTGTATGCAGGTTCTTTATGGTGATTCCAGTCACATTTGTTCAACTTGTGGTTACAGTTTTGAAAATTGTCTTATGTATTTAGGATCTGAAATGCATGTTCCTAAAGATGACCTCCAGTACTAAGTTGGAGACCTAATTGCTTTTGTCATTCTTTTTTTTCTGGTTTAAATATTTCTTGAATGGACCAATTGAAACAGAATGTGAGCTTGACGGTATTTTTTATCATTGCGCTGGGTGACCCATTTGTTGTTTGATTTTATAATACTGTCCATGTAGCTGTAGCTGAATTTGACCTTATTTCTTTTGAGAACTTTTGTAATTTGCAATCCTTACATATATGTTATTTACAATATATATATATATATATATATATATATATATATATATATATATATATATATATATATATATATATATATATATGCATGCATGTCCATCCACTTCAAAAACCTACCATCTTAGTATTTGATGTACAGGAGTTGAGATAAGAATTGGTTCCAATGACAATTTCAGTGCCAAAATATACAAATGAAAGGGGAAGTTCACCAAGGATGATTTTGACAGTGGACATATTATTATAATATTATTATTATAAAAATCTGTGAGTTATAAATGGCGAAAAAAGCTTTCACGGGGTAAATGACTACAAAGTTAGCACATATTTAAAAATCATTCTTGGTGAATTTCCCCTTTCATTAAAAAAAGGAGAAAAACAGCAAATAGCTAAAACTCTGTAACCACAGACCAGCTTTGGTTGAGACTTGGTATGCAGGTTCTTTAAGGTGACAAGTCACTTTTGTTAAAATTGAAGTTAAATTTTGATAGTTGTAGTTTTGTGCAATTTTCAAGGTTTTTGTCAAAAATATTCTTCCCATTGATTTGAAATTTTGAAGACATGGGGCTAGTTTCTGTCATATATATTAAAATTGTGGTTACATTTTCATAAATTTTATATAGTATATGAAACATATTTACCATCTACCATTATCTTTTGTTCGAAAAATCATTTTCTCCAAAAAGTTTTTGTCAGATGAGGCTTCGAAACATGTGTGCTTGATTCTGGGATTGTCTTCTGTCTTAGTTCTTAAAATCGTAGTAAAATTTTCATCTTTGTATTTTTGGGCAATCTTTCGCATTTGTGGTCAAAAAGTAATTTTCTCTGATTTAATGATTTAATGATTTATGGTAGGTAAAATTTATTGTAAGACCGTCAATATTTGTAAGAATTAGTGTAAGACTAGCACAACAGGAGACTGCACTCTTTATTTACAGATTGAAGTCTATGCAAATTTACCAGATTGTATGTTGTTGTTACATCGTTCAAGATAATAAAATATATGAAAGGTATCATATTGTGTGTTGTCCTACTTCAAATATTTTTTGTCAATAATATATAAAAAGAAATTGAATAGACTTAAGTTCACATTACGTCATTTTCAGGGTAATAAGACTGATTGATAGATCACCACAATGTGATCAGCATTAAATAAATAGTATATTTTTATATCGACTATTGAACTCACAACTGTCGGTAAGGTTATCATTGTAATTAGTGAATAGTATGAGGGAGAAGACTACTTTTAAGATAAGATGAGGATGTGAATGGCTTATGTCCATCAACGAGACATAGATGTAGCAAAATGCGCACACCAAAGGCAGATAATACCCCCTTTTATTGTCAACATATTTCTGTCAACAGCTAGACAAGGCCACATACTATTTTTCTTCTTCAAACAGAGAAATAAACAAAACCAGGTGACATACTGAACTGGCGTTTCGTGGCAGCAAACTATAACATCATGTTCAGGGTATTATATGTTATGCAGCAGTCAATGTAATCCCCGAAGGACACCACCTCGGGCGATAGGGGTTAAATGTGGGGGGGATTAGACTGTTTGCCATGAAACTATGCCCGAGGGGTGGGGCAGTTGCCACATATTGATCCCCAAAGTCACTTTCACGGACTTGCACAGATTTTAAAAATGTCCCATTCATTGCGGTGGGGATTTTCAAGATTGGCTTGCCCCAGGGGGTGGGGCATTTGACAAATTTCAAAGACTAATTCAAGAATCCCCAACAAAGCTTATGCCCTGAGGTTGGGAGGAAGGGGGTTGACATTGACTGCAGCATGACAAACATGCAGTCTGGAATAGGTCCCACAGGAAAATTGCACAGAAGTTAGGCACAATAAATATTTGTTTCCAAAATAAGTATCACAAAAGTAGTAATTTCACAGTAATTTTTAAATTTCTTCTGAAGTACGATAGCCTGCAAAATATAACGCCCTTCGTTTAGAGGCGATATCAGGTCAAGTGCACAAACATTATCACCAAATAACAATTTTGCCACAAATTCCATTGTAGGACATTTAGGGGTGGACCATTTGATATCCGGGGGGGGGGTCTGGAAGATTTTAGAATAAGTTTTTTTCCAGCAGATACAAGGGGAAATAATTCTGCCTTAGATGATTTTAGATAAGTGAACACACTCTGTAGATACATGCATATCATCTCTTGTGTGTTGACCAATAAATAAGTTTGTTCTCTGTTATGATTCCGACATGGACAGATCGCACTGACAAGTCAAATGACAGAATTTCAGAAGATGTTAAAACAAAACTGTCATCGTCAAGTATTATAATCCTTGGCATATTTTGGCCAACCATAAACCAATTTACATTTTCAAAAATAAAATCAAAATAGAACTAATTTCAATTTTCAAATGGTTTTATCATCTTGATTATTAGCTTTTAGGCCTATTTCTAAATTTAAAATCTTTGGGCCGACATTGGAACGTAGGAAACAGGTATGTATATGTATGGGTGTGTATACTGAGGATGGCGCTTTGCGGGCATTCAAATTTCCCTCTGACAAACTCTATTAACAACAATGCACATTTCTGTTTTTTCAATTTACAATATACCAAATGTCCAATTTTCCAATTTCATTTGGGGCATGGCCCAGTAAATTTCATTACTATGGTAAAAATAACTGTATTGAATTGGAATTAAGGTGTAACATTTCTCAGTGTGACCAAATATATACCGGTACTGGGGGAGGGCTTGGTTATGATAATTCGGAAAAGATACTTTTAAAAATTAGCGGGAATGAGGGACTGGTCAGTTTCTTTGGCCAGGGAGGCCATTTGATTCATGGGGTGACCCTGTGTTTTTACTTTGGTTATGGTGTCACCTATTTTGAAATGTCCAATTAGGGGGGTCAGTGTGTTTTTAAAGTTCGACGCGGGCTCATACTTGCCTAAAATGCATCAAATGCATCGTGCTAGCCATGAATTTCATCATTCAAATTCATATTCGGCGCGTAACTTTAACGATAATGAGATATATTTTTCACAGCCCCGTCCTAGTGCAAAACGTTAATATATCAGACACACATATATCTGAGATATATGTATGTTTAAATTTTTTCGGCACGTCCTTCAGGCGCATTTCTTTAAAATATCAAACAAAATTTTTCAGCATGCCCTTCAGCTGCATGACTTTCATACATCCAGAGATATCTGGATGTTTAATAATTTTTGGCGCCCCCTGGCGCAGTACATCAATATATCAGAGATATATGTCAGAAATGTCTTGATGTCTGTAAATTGAATGTCTTTTTTGCCAAGTGTACTAATCATTATGAAATCTACAGTTCATATGAAAAGCATGACAAGTTCCTAACAATGTATGTTTCTTCCATGAGAATTCAGTAATAGAAAGCAACATGCACTAATATTTCACAATCACATTTTTCTTGCAACAGTTCTGGACATGTTGTTGTGCATAAAAAGAATGGCGTACATTCACAGTTCATTCAAAATACTGTATTAAAACTTCACAATTGACACGTTTAAGTTCTTATTAGTGACATTACAACAGTTTCATTGAAACACTAAATCAAGTATGTAGAAGTCTGTTGATTTATGATAAACAGATTGATTTGGCAACATCGCTGCATTAAAAAAAGTCACATGTGGGGAAAAATAATGCCCCACAAAAATCTTCTAACCCCCCCCCCCAGGATATCAAATGGTCCACCCCTTAGGGGTGGATAATAATCCTACATTTGTATCGAGATTTCAAACAGATACAATGTTTTCATTACATCATAAACAATATCAATCTGATTAAAATCAGATATAGAGTACCGCAACGTCTTCTTATGCGTACACGGTATTCTCTTCCTGTCGCCTCTTATATTCCTGACCAGTACACAATAGAATTTCAATGGATAATGGTAGTTTTAGTCATTCCTTTGGGAGACAACTGATTGATCTTTGCATTCAAAACGGCTTACAGATTTTAAATGGTAGAACTGCAGGGGTCTTTATGGAAAACCAACTTGTTACAAGGGAAATGGATTTAGTACAGTAGATTATGGTATTGTTACAAAGAATTTGGCGAACCGTATAGATTATTTCAAAGTATATGCTTTTACACATTTCTCTGATCATTGTCCAATAGGTTTTTCTATAAATATAAATAATATTGTGAAGCAGTCAGTTGATGTAGAGTGTAAACCATGTTCAAGTAAATATTTTTGGAATTATAATGCTAAACAATATTTCTTAAATACTCTGCAAAGTTCATCTATTCAAGAAGACTTTAGAAATTATAATATTGAGTGTCATAGTTCCAATTCTTGTGATAATATTGTAAAAGTATTTGAAGGTACATGTATTATTCACAAAGTCTCAGATCGCTATTTACGTAAGGTTACGCCGAAATTGAAAAAGAAGAAATCAAAACGTGGTTTTCAGCCTTGGTTTGATAAGTCTTGTTTTTCACTTCGTAAAGATCTTAAAGATTGCTGTAAATTGTTGAATCGCTACCCAAATAATCCACATATTAGAGGGAGATGTTTCACTCTAAAAAGAGAATACAAAAAATTGTTAAAATATAAACGGTCAACTTTCAGAGAGAGTCAATTAAGGAAATTAGAAAGGGTTTATTCCGAAGACCATAATGATTACTGGAAATTGTGGAAGGATATTTCAGGGAGTCATGTCTGTAAGAAAATTGACTCGTCTATCTCTCCTGCTGAATGGTTTTATCATTTTAAGCAGTTAGGTGATTTTCTTGTGAAGAAACTGATAATGTTTCTAAACGTATCATATCTGAATTAACAAAAATGGAAGATGCCAATGGATATGATGTGAACGTTATTCTTAATTCCACATTTAGAGAATTAGAAATATTTAGGCTTTGCATAAATAAAATCAGGGAAATCCCCAGGTGTCGATGGTATTTTGAATGAAATGCTAAAATATGGTGGTTCTTCCATACTTACTCCATTGTGTTCATTATTCAATGTCATCCTCAGATCAGGAACATTTCCAAATGCTTGGAAAAAAGCATATTTGGTCCCTGTGTTCAGATCAGGTGATACATGTGATCCGTCAAATTACAGAGGTATTTCTATAAATAGTTGCCTTGCAAAATTGTTTACCTCTGTGTTGAATAATAGGCTTCTAAACTTTCTTAATAGCAATGGTATTCTTTCGCCATTTCAGTCTGGTTTCAGAGCAAAGAGGAGAACTGCAGATAATCTTGTTGTTTTGCTTTCTAATATCGATCAACATATCTATGCGAAATTTTATCAGTCAAGCTGTAGTCCCAGTCGTAGGTACCTTTATTGTTGTTTTGTAGATTTTCAGAAAGCATTTGACAGGGTTTGGCGTACAAGTTTACTTTGGAAATTACAGAAATATGGCATTAATGGTAATTTTTATAGCTTAATTTAGTCCATGTACCACGACATTAAGTATTGTGTGAAAAGTAAGAATTGCTTTACTGAAGAATTTGACTCCAGTTTAGGAGTTAAGCAAGGGTGTAACTTAAGTCCAACTTTGTTTAATATTTTTATAAATGATCTTCCCAGTACATTTGGTTCCAGTCAGGACTGTCCTATCAAACTTAGTTAACTCCTTATCAATTGTCTAATGTATGCTGATGATCTTTTATTGATTTCAGAATCTGAAACAGGCTTACAAAGCTGCTTAGATAAACTTCATAGTTTTTGTCGTGAATGGAAATTATCTATTAACATAAAGAAAACGAAAGTTATTGTGTTTAACAAAAGTAATCATCTTATAAAAGGAGTTACGCTCAGTTACAATGGAGTGACTCTTGACTTAGTGAAAACGTACTGTTACCTTGGTTTTGTCATTATCCCAAATGGTAGATTCAAAGGTAATTTTCATAATCTTAAATTGAAGGCAATGAAAGCTCTTTTCAGCCTTCGTAAGGGCCTTCAGAATGGTTCACTTTCTGTAAAAGTTGCATTATCACTTTTTGATAGTTTAATTGTTCCTATTATAACATATGGCTGTGAAATATGGGGACATGAAATTAATGACAAATGTAACTTTCTCAATGATGTTAGTATATCTTATTATAGATTTTTCCTAGGAGTATCTAAACATGCACCGTCTGATGGTGTTGTTGGAGAGCTGGGCAGATATCCAATTTACTTTATGGTGATAAAGCACATGCTCAAATACTGGCATAGATTAGTTTTATCAGATGACATCTTACTGAGATCTGCTTATACGTCCAGGTTGAATTCAGATTGGTCTAATTATATACAAAGCATTTTGACGTCTTACAGTGGGAGTGATATATGGTCTTGTGTTTGCAATATGAATTCCGCAGTTAATAATGTATATGATAGTTTTTGTGAAATGTATGAACAAACATGGCTGAGAAACATTCATAATGATACGAGGAAGTATGGAATGCAGATGAATAAGCTCCGAACTTACAGGCTATTTAAGACAAAAATTGAATTTGAAAGTTACTTGCTAGATATAAGATCTTGTACCTATAGGAGGTGGCTGACAAAACTAAGAATTTCGGATCACAACCTACAAATAGAACTGGGTAGAAGTTCAATTCCAAAGTTCCTGCAAATGACAGATTCTGCAAGTTTTGTAAGTCTTTAGTTGAGGATGAATTTCACTTTGTTATAGAATGTCCAAAATACAGAACGTATCGAGATGGTCTATTTTCATCCACTAGTTTGTATAGTCCAGGCTTTTTTGATTTTAATGATAGAGAAAAGTTCATGTATATCTTTACTCACGAAAACGAACTACCTCTTGCCAAATTTATTTCTTGTACGTTAGTTTCTCCCCCAGCAGCAGCTTCATCCAGTCCTTGAGTGTGTTGTTGAGCAATAAAGTAAAGTATTAAAGTTTAATCAGATCGGAATAATATGTAACACAGGCATTTCTACGGTAACACTTTGCGGTAAAAGAGGGCTCGGACAACACTTCATAAAAGATTTTTGCATCACTGTTTTGTCAATAATGATCTGGCAAACCGGCGCTACCCACAGGTTATCGTAACGTTGCTTGGATAGTCGTTCCAAAAAAGAGAACGGCGACCTGCGGCCGCCCGCCTCGAACGACTATCCAAGCAACGTTACGATAACCTGTGGCGCTACCATAGGGTATACCCGATTCGTCCAGCTGGGTCGGAAGCACAGACGAATAGATAGGGGTAGTGCGCGCGTCAGGGAGCCTGTCACCTGGGAAATGGAATGTGTCATGTGGGAATGCTCACGTTTAGTCACGGAATATGAGATCAAAGGTCATAGGCCAGGCTTTAGCGCAAGTGCTTCCCTCAAATAACTATTGCTGTTCGTACATATATCTATACTGCATACAACTGTACAGTCTTCTCCGCTACGTGAGAGGGTACCATACGTTGTGAGTTCGAACCCGATTGAAACCACCACATTATAGACAAAGTGCATGAGCACCAAGTGAGTATCATTTTTTTTGTCATTTGTGATAGACTTGTAACAGAAGGGAATGAGACGCAACAACTGTTGCAGCACTATGACTATGACTTATCCATATCTCATTCATTTTACGTGGAAATGTAGAGACTTGCAACATATCTCTATTCATAATAATGGTTTTGCTTATCAATGTTTTCCTTCATGTTATTCCTTGGTGACGTATTGTATTTGAGCATTGACATTGACATTTTATGAACATTGACATTTAGAAAATTTGGAGTTGCACATCTGTCACATTGGAATGAAAAGGCTCTCAACACATCTCCAACCGCTAGCATGGAATTATCTATAAATGTTTATCTTCATTTTCTTTCCTGGTGACATATTCTGAATCATTTTGAGCATTGACATGGGAATCTTGTTGTATTGATTTGCATTTAGAGCATTCAGAGTCACACACCTGTCACGTAGGAATTGAGAGTCTGTCAACACATCCCCAACAACCATAATTGTGTAACTTATCAATGTTTCCCTCAATTTTCTTTCTTATTGACCTATTCTGAAACAATTTGAGCATTAATATAGGAATTATGTTGTATTGATTGACATTTAGAGCATTCAGAGTCATGACACACATGTCACATGGGAATGAAGAGTTTTTCAACACAGCTCCAACCACAATATTTTATGTCTTACACATCTTCTCATATCTTTTAAGTTTTCCTCACCTATTCTCAACCCCTTTAATTTATTACATTTGAATTTTGTTTTATTACTTGTAATTTAGACCTTTGGGAGTCCCACACCTGTCACGTTGGAATGGAGAGTTTCTCAACACAGCTCCAACCACAATATTTTGTGTCTGACACATCTTTCCTATCTTTTAAGTTTTCCTGACCTATTCTAAACCCTTTTTTATTATTGCACTTGAATTTTGTTCTATCACTTGTAATTTAGACCTTTGGGAGTCACACACCTGTCATGTGGGAATGGAGAGTTTCTCAACACAGCTCCAACCACAATATTTTGTGTCTGACACATCCTTCCTATCTTTTAAGTTTTCCTGACCTATTCTAAACCCTTTTTTATTATTGCACTTGAATTTTGTTCTATCACTTGTAATTTAGACCTTTGGGAGTCACACACCTGTCATGTGGGAATGGAGAGTTTCTCAACACAGCTCCAACCACAATATTTTGTGTCTGACACATCTTTCCTATCTTTTAAGTTTTCCTCACCTATTCTAAACCCTTTTTTATTATTGCACTTGAATTTTGTTCTATCACTTGTAATTTAGACCTTTGGGAGTCACACACCTGTCATGTGGGAATGGAGAGTTTCTCAACACAGCTCCAACCACAATCTTTTGTGTCTGACACATCTCCTATCTTTTAAGTTTTCCTCACCTATTCTGAACCCTTTTTAATTATTACAATTTTATTTTCTGGTATCACTTGTAATATAGACCTTTGGGAGTCACACACCTGTCAGGTGGGAATGGAAAGTTTCTCAACACAGACCCAACCACAATATTGTGTGTCTGACACATCTTCTCCTATCTTTTAAGTTTTCCTCACCTATTCTGAACGCATTTTAATTATAACATTTTCATTTTCTGGTATCACTTGTAATTTAGACCTTTGGGAGTCACACACCTGTCACGTGGGAATGGAGAGTTTCTCAACACAGCTCCAACCACATATTTTCTGTCTGACACATCTTCTCCTATCTTTTAAGCTTTCCTCACCTATTCTAAACCCCTTTCAATTATTACATTTGAATTTTGTTCTATCACTTGTAATTTAGACCTTTGGGAGTCACACACCTGTCATGTGGGAATGGAGAGTTTCTCAACACAGCTCCAACCACAATATTTTGTGTCTGACACATCTTCTCCTATCTTTTAAGTTTTCCTGACCTATTTGAAACCCTTTTTTATTATTGCACTTGAATTTTGTTCTATCACTTGGAATTTAGACCTTTGGGAGTCACACACCTGTCATGTGGGAATGGAGAGTTTCTCAACACAGCTCCAACCACAATATTTTGTGTCTGACACATCTTCTCCTATCTTTTAAGTTTTCCTGACCTATTTGAAACCCTTTTTTATTATTGCACTTGAATTTTGTTCTATCACTTGGAATTTAGACCTTTGGGAGTCACACACCTGTCATGTGGGAATGGAGAGTTTCTCAACACAGCTCCAACCACAATATTTTGTGTCTGACACATCTTCTCCTATCTTTTAAGCTTTCCTCACCTATTCTAAACCCCTTTCAATTATTACATTTGAATTTTGTCGTAACCATTGTAATTTAGACCTTTCGGAGTCACACACCTGTCATGTGGGAATGGAGAGTTTCTCAGCACAGACCCAACCACAATATTTTGTGTCTGACACATCTTCTCCTATCTTTTAAGTTTTCCTCACCTTTTCTGAACCCTTTTTAATTATTACAATTTTATTTTCTGGTATCACTTGTAATTTAGACCTTTTGGAGTCACACACCTGTCACGTGGGAATGGAGAGTCTCAACATATCTCCAGCCACTATAATGCTGTGACTTATTCTTGATGTCCTACTTTTATGTTTTTGTGAGCTATTCTGAACCAGTTTCAACAATCAATTTGGAATTTTAGTTATCTCTTGACATTTGGAGCTGTCGGAGTCACACACCTGTCACATGGGAATGGAGACTCTCAACACTTCTCCAAACACTATAATGTTGTAACTCATCAATTTTCTCCTTCATTTTATGTTTTTATGAGCTATTCAAAACCAGTTTGAGCAATGACATTGGAATTTTATCTGTATTGCTATTTGGCCCTGGGTCGGAGTCATACACCTGTCACGTGGGAATGGAGTCTCTCTCATACCACATAAAACCTCATAATGACCATCATCCTTGCCACTTATACCAAAACTTTCACAAACAGTGCATGAATCTCTTGTAACAATACTCACAGCAATCATGTAGATAGCAAGATAATGGGAATTTTAACATTCAGTCAATTTTAAATTCTGTGAGCAATAAGAAATAATGATGATGTAACTTAGTCTATTATGCACTCACTAAACATATTTCCTGAACAGCTGATGTGTTGTAAGAGTATTTTGAAGAGACATTAATTTGAGAAAGTCATAATGCATTTTATCATACACTTTAACCCTCTTACCATCCCCCGTCAAAACATCAGATTTTCATTGTTGCAAAACACTACACAGGTATATTAAGTTGTCTTGCTATGTTTTTCTTTTTTGTACTCAGATTTGCAGTTGACTATGTAGACGAGGTACTTTGCAAAGAAGCAGTTGTCTTGTGTCAAGAAGGAAAGGCATAAGCCTGAAGATGCAGACATTAGCTTTGTATAGTAATAGAGATTTTGCACATATTAGGGTTGGGTGAAAAGTTTTGAGCCTAACTATGAAGGAGCAATGCCAGATCAATGAAGCTTGGTTTGAATATATTTCAACTCTTCAGATGACAACCTAGAAAAGGGACAAAATATCAATGGAGAGAACTATTCTAACCTGTTGAGGGAGTTTCGGGAGGCTGACAAAAATACGACGAGGGAAAGTTGAGAAAAGGTGTCTTGTTCCATCTGGACAATGCTCCACCTCACAAGTCAGTCATTGACATGGCAACAGTGCATGACTGCGGCTTCAAACTCATTCTACGTGCCACCATACTCTCCTGACCTAGCACCCTCAGACTTTCATCTCTTCCCCCACATGAAGAAATAGTTAGCTGAAAAGCATTTTGTGTTTTAAGGCATTTTTTGTCATTTTTGGTCAAAAATCTTTTTCATAAAACAATAATTTTCATAGCTTTGATATTTAGTATACAGGTTCAAAGAGGTTATCAACATGTAATATATTCAAAATATGATAAAATGTACAGGAGCAATATTTGCCATTTTGGGTTAAAAATTGTGTTTCTAAAATCCTGCTTGTCTGATAGCTTTGATATTTGGTATACAGGTTCCTATGGTCATGCTTGTGTGATATATTGACATTGTGATGAAATCTTCTATTTTATATTTTGACACAAGTTTTACCATTTTTTGTCAAAAACTTTGTTTCGCAAAAGTTACTCATCTGATAGCATTTTTGTCAAACTGCCTGAATAAGTGTCCACCTAGTGTCAGAGACGGATTGCAAAGACACTGTATAAATGACAGTTTTCTAGGCCTGCTACTGATGAATGTCTGTGTAAATATGGATCTGTAATGAAACATTCTTCTGTCATAACAATACATGGTATTGCCAAGGGACCTCTGCACTCAGTATATATTTGGTGTTATGCTATGTACGTCCTCTATACTGTCCATGCCTAAAGTAGCTACAGGAACTTTGACCCTATGTTTCATTTTGTTATCCTTGTGTAACGGTACTTCTAGTCTGTTTGTACATCACTGTATTTACACAAAATGAATACAACCTGAAAACTCCTGCATGGTAAGCCATGACAATGTTGTATTACCTATGTGGTCCAGTATTTTCAAATAGCTCAGACGTAGTACACTCTGACTCAAAATATTTAGCTATGAAGTATTTCACATGTACTTACATATTTGCTCTGCTTCAAATGCATGATTGACATAGCTACGTCTAGAACACTACAGTATGTATTCACAAAATGGGAACACGATTAGAAACAAGAAGTGACATACATGTGAAACACAAAGATCAGTTCTAAAGAGAACAAGTGATTGATCTTCATGAAACTTGTGGAAAGAGCATTGGTTGCACTGAACTGTTAGCAGAACAGGAAACAGGCAAGCTGTGTAATTGAGGAGTTGCCAACAATGTCAAATGCAATATCGTCTAGGCTGTAAATGATTAAACAGGGAAACTCAAGCAAATTGCTAAAACTCTACCAGATTTTGTTGAAACTTTGTATGCAGGTTCTTTATGGTGATTCCAGTCACATTTGTTCAACTTGTGGTTACAGTTTTGAAAATTGTCTTATGTATTTAGGATCTGTTGTCCCATTGCTATGGAAGTTGAAATGCATGTTCCTAAAGATGACCTCCAGTATCTAAGTTGGAGACCTTATTTGCTTTTGTCATTCTTTTTTTTTCTGGTTTAAATATTTCTTGAATGGACCAATTGAAACAGAATGTGAGCTTGACGGTATTTTTTATCATTGCGCTGGGTGACCCATTTGTTGTTTGATTTTATAATACTGTCCATGTAGCTGTAGCTGAATTTGACCTTATTTCTTTTGAGAACTCTTGTAATTTGCAATCCTTACATATATGTTATTTACATATATATATATATATATATATATATATATATATATATATATATATATATATATATATATATATATATATATATATATATATATATATATATATATATATATATATATATATATATATATATGCATGCATGCATGTCCATCCACTTCAAAAACCTACCATCTTAGTATTTGATGTACAGGAGTGGAGATAAGAATTGGTTCCAATGACAATTTCAGTGCCAAAATATACAAATGAAAGGGGAAGTTCACCAAGGATGATTTTGACAGTGGACATATTATTATAAGTGATTCAGTGTTTATGCAAGGATACTCAGTATAAACAAAAGTTACGTAAATACTAGCCTGGTTTAAGCGTGGGTGAGTGGAAGATGGTCCCTTCCATATCACATAATGCAAACTCCAAGCTTGGAGCTTTTTTTCCATGATTCAAATTATATGGGCAACTTCATATACTATTTCTATTGGTTATTTGTAAAAAATCTGTGAGTTATAAATGGCGAAAAAAGCTTTCACGGGGTAAATGACTACAAAGTTAGCACATATTTAAAAATCATTCTTGGTGAATTTCCCCTTTCATTAACAAAAGTAAAAAAACAGCAAATAGCTAAAACTCTGTAACCACAGACCAGCTTTGGTTGAGACTTGGTATGCAGGTTCTTTAAGGTGACAAGTCACTTTTGTTAAAATTGTAGTTAAATTTTGATAGTTGTAGTTTTGTGCAATTTTCAAGTTTTTTGTCAAAAATATTCTTCCCAGTGATTTGAAATTTTGAAGACATGGGGCTTGTTTCTGTCATATATATTAAAATTGTGGTTAAATTTTCATTAATTTTATATAGTATATGAAACATATTTACCATCTACCATTATCTTTTGTTCAAAAAATCATTTTCTCCAAAAAGTTTTTGTCAGATGCGGCTTCGAAACATGTGTGCTTGATTCTGGGATTGTCTTCTGTCTTAGTTCTTAAAATCGTTGTAAAATTTTCATCTTTGTATTTTTGGGCAATCTTTCGCATTTGTGGTCAAAAAGTAATTTTCTCTGATTTAATGATTTAATGATTTATGGTAGTAAAATTTATTGTAAGACCGTCAATATTTGTAAGAATTAGTGTATGACTAGCACAACAGGAGACTGCACTCTTTATTAACAGATTGAAGTCTATGCGCATCATGTTTACAAGTGAATGCAAATTTACCAGATTGTATTTTGTTGTTACATCGTTCAAGATAATAAATATATGAAAGGTATCATATTGTGTGTTGTCCTACTTCAAATACTTTTTGTCAATAATACATAAAAAGAAATTGTATAGACTTAAGTTCACATTACGTCATTTTCAGGGTAATAAGACTGATTGATAGATCACCACATGTCATCAGCATTAAATAAATAGTATATTTTTATATCGACTATTGAACTCACAACTGTCGGTAAGGTTATCATTGTAATTAGTGAATAGTATGAGGGAGAAGACTACTTTTAAGATAAGATGAGGATGTGAATGGCTGATGTCCATCAACGAGACATAGATTTAGCAAAATGCACACACCAAAGGCAGATAATACCTCCTTTTATGTCAACATATTTCAGTCAACAGCTAGACAAGGCCACATACTATTTTTCTTCTTCAAACAGAGAAATAAACAAAACCAGGTGACATACTGAACTGGCGTTTCGTGGCAGCAAACTATAACATCATGTTCAGGGTATTATATGTTATGCAGCAGTCAATGTAATCCCCGAAGGACACCACCTCGGGCGATAGGGGTTAAATATGGGGGGGGATTAGACTGTTTGCCATGAAACTATGCCCAAGGGGGTGGGGCAGTTGCCTCATATTGATCCCCCAAGTAACTTTCACGGACTTGCACAGATTTTAAAAATGTCCCATTCATTGCGGTGGGGATTTTCAAGATTGTCTTGCCCCAGGGGATGGGGCATTTGACAAATTTCTAGGACCAATTCAAGAATCCCCACAAAGCTTATGCCCTGAGGTGGGGAGGAAGGGGGTTGACATTGACTGCCGCATGACAAACATGCAGTCTGGAATAGGTCCCACAGGAAAATTGCACAGAAGTTAGGCACAATAAATATTTGTTTCCAAATAAGTATCACAAAGTAGTAATTTCACAGTAATTTCTAAATTTCTTCTGAAGTACGATAGCCTGCAAAATATAACGCCCTTCGTTTAGAGGCGATATCAGGTCAAGTGCACAAACATTATCACCAAATAACAATTTTGCCACAAATTCCATTGTATGACATTTAGGGATGGACCATTTGATATCCGGGGGGAGGGGTCTGGAAGATTTTAGAAAAAGTTTTTTTCCAGCAGATACAAGGGGAAATAATTCTGCCTTAGATGATTTAGATAAGTGAACACACTCTGTAGATACATGCATATCATCTCTTGTGTGTTGACTAATAATAAGTTTGTTCTCTGTTATGATTCCGACATGGACAGATTGCACTGACAAGTCAAATGACAGAATTTCAGAAGATGTTAAAACAAAACTGTCATCGTCAAGTATTATAATCCTTGGCATATTTTGGCCAACCAATAAACCCATTTACATTTTCAAAAATAAAATCAAAATAGAACTAATTTCAATTTTCAAATGGTTTTATCATCTTGATTATTAGCTTTTAGGCCTATTTCTAAATTTAAAATCTTTGGGCTGACATTGGAACGTAGGAAACAGGTATGTATATGTATAGGTGTGTATACTGAGGATGGCGCTTTGCGGGCATTCAAATTTCCCTCTGACAAACTCTATTAACAACAATGCACATTTCTGTTTTTTTCAATTTACAATATACCAAATGTCCAATTTTCCAATTTCATTTGGGGCATGGCCCAGTACCTTTTCATTACTATGGTAAAAATAACTGTATTGAATTGGAATTAAGGTGTAACATTTCTCAGTGTGACCAAATATATACCGGTACTGGGGGAGGGCTTGGTTATGATAATTCGGAAAAGATACTTTTAAAAATTAGCAGGAATGAGGGACTGGTCAGTTTCTTTGGCCAGGGAGGCCATTTGATTCATGGGGTGACCCTGTGTTTTTACTTTGGTTATGGTGTCACCTATTTTGAAATGTCCAATTAGGGGGGTCAGTGTGTTTTTAAAGTTCGATGCGGGCTCATACTTGCCTAAAATGCATCAAATGCATCATGCTAGCCATGAATTTCATCATTCAATTTCATATTCGGCGCGTAACTTTAACGATAATGAGATATATTTTTCACAGCCCCGTCCTAGTGCAAAACGTTAATATATCAGACACACATATATCTGAGATATATGTATGTTTAAAATTAGTGGAAATGTAATATTGTAGATTATCCTGATCAACTCAGTTGTGTATTTAGCTCTACTCTAGTATTGAGCACTCTACTCCAGCTGATCTTGAAATAAACAAGTATATATATATATATATATATATATATATATATATATATATATATATATATATATATATATATATATATATATATCAGAGATATCTGGATTTTTTATATTTCGCGCCCTCTGGCGCAGTACATCAATATATCAGAGATATATGTCAGAAATATCTTGATGTCTGTAAATTGAATGTCTGTTTTGCCAAGTGTACTAATCATTATGAAATCTACAGTTCATATGAAAAGCATGGCAAGTTCCTGACAATGTATGTTTCTTCCATGAGAATTCAGTATTAGAAAGCAACATGCACTAATATATCACAATCACATTTTTCTTACAACAGTTCTGGACATGTTGTTGTGCATGAAAAGAATGGCGTACATTCACAGTTCATTCAAAATACTGTATTAATACTTTACAATTGACACGTTTAAGTTCTTATTAGTGACATGACAACAGTTTCATTGAAACACTAAATCAAGTATGTAGAAGTCCGTTGATTTATGATAAACAGATTGATTTGGCAACATCGCTGCATAAAAAAAAGTCAACATGTGGGGAAAAAATAATGCCCCACAAAAATCTTCTAACCCCCCAGGATATCAAATGGTCCACCCTTAGGGTGGATAATAATCCTACATTTGTATCGAGATTTCAAACAGATACAATGTTTTCATTACATCATAAACAATATCAATCTGATTAGGTACCGTTCAGTTTTTACGGCCGGGGGGGGCCGGCAAAATCCAGGGGGGGGTCATCACAATTTTGGAATCCGCAAAGGGGGGGGTCATCGCTTTTTCACTGGTAGGAAGGGGGGGTCACCACATTTTCAAAAACATAATACCAACAATAAAGTTCACTTTATGCCATTGCCATGATCGACCTCTTTACCGGCGGGCCGCCTTCGGCGGCCCCCTACAATAAATATACATTATGTATTACCCATGACCCTCTTAACGGGCAGACACCTTTCGCGCCCCACTCCAATTAGGTTTACTTCATGCAATGGCCATGATCGACCCTCTTTACCGGCAGGCCGCCTGCGGCGGCCCACTACAATAAATTTACTTTATGTAATACCTCACGGCAATCTTAATGGCCGTGCGCCTTCAGCGGCCCTGTCCAGTAAGGTCTACTTTGGTGGCCCACTAGAATAAAGTTGACTTTACGTAATGGCCCATGACCCTCTTAACCGAGGGCTGCCTTTGGCGAACCACTCCAATAAAGTTCACTTTAGACAATGTCCATGGACATGAGTTGTCTATGGAAATGAAGTTAAAAATTGCCTTACAGTCGTCCTAATTAACAGACGTTTCAATGGATGTGGCTGAGAAGTTTGTGCACTGGCATCTCTGCTACACGAATAAAGTGTGCCGCATACCGGAGTTCAAATCCAAATCATGTGGGTAAATTTGACATATGGGTTTTAGTTATTTTTAAGCGGGGGGGTCATCAATTTTTTTCGTCTGACAAAGGGGGGGGTCATCTTTTTTTCACGAAAAATGCAGGGGGGGTCTATATTTTTTTGAACACCGGCGACAAGATTTTGCCGGCCCCCCCAGCCGTAAAAACTGAACGCTCCCTTAAAATCAGATATAGAGTACCGCAACGTCTTCTTATGCGTACGCGGTATTCTCTTCCTGTCGCCTCTTATATTCCTGACTTTATACACAATAGAATTTCAATGGATAATGGTAGTTTTAGTAATTCCTTTGGGAGACAACTGATTGATCTTTGCATTCAAAACGGCTTACAGATTTTAAATGGTAGAACTGCAGGGGGTCTTTATGGAAACCAACTTGTTACAAGGGAAATACATTTAGTACAGTAGATTATGGTATTGTTACAAGAATTTGGCGAACCGTATAGACTATTTCAAAGTATATGCTTTTACACATTTCTCTGATCATTGTCCAATAGGTTTTTCTATAAATATAAATAATATTGTGAAGCAGTCAGTTGATGTAGAGTGTAAACCATGTTCAAGTAAATATTTTTGGAATTATAATGCTAAACAATATTTCTTAAATACTCTGCAAAGTTCATCTATTCAAGAAGACTTTAGAAATTATAATATTGAGTGTCATAGTTCCAATTCTTGTGATAATATTGTAAAAGTATTTGAAGGTATTATTCACAAAGTCTCAGATCGCTGTTTACGTAAGGTTACGCCGAAATTGAAAAAGAACAAATCAAAACGTGGTTTTCAGCCTTGGTTTGACAAGTCTTGTTTTTCACTTCGTAAAGATCTTAAATATTGCTGTAAATTGTTGAATCGTACCCAAATGATCCACATATTAGAGGGAGATGTTTCACTCTAAACAGAGAATACAAAAAATTGTTAAAATGTAAACGGTCAACTTTCAGAAAGAGTCAATTAAGGAAATTAGAAAGGGTTTATTCCGAAGACCATAATGATTACTGGAAATTGTGGAAGGATATTTCAGGGAGTCATATGTCTGTAAGAAAATCGACTCGTCTATCTCTCCTGCTGAATGGTTTTATCATTTTAAGCAGTTAGGTGATTTTCTTGTGAAGAAACTGATAATGTTTCTAAACGTATCATATCTGAATTAACAAAATGGAAGATGCCAATGGATATGATGTGAACGTTATTCTTAATTCCACATTTAGAGAATTAGAAATATTTAGGCTTTGCATAAATTAAATCAGGGAAATCCCCAGGTGTCGATGGTATTTTGAATGAAATGCTAAAATATGGTGGTTCTTCCATACTTACTCCATTGTGTTCATTATTCAATGTTATCCTCAGATCAGGAACATTTCCAAATGCTTGGAAAAAGCATATTTGGTCCCTGTGTTCAGATCAGGTGATACATGTGATCCGTCAAATTACAGAGGTATTTTTATAAATAGTTGCCTTGCAAAATTGTTTACCTCTGTGTTGAATAATAGGCTTCTAAACTTTCTTAATAGCAATGGTATTCTTTCGCCATTTCAGTCTGGTTTCAGAGCAAAGAGGAGAACTGCAGATAATCTTGTTGTTTTGCGTTCTAATATCGATCAACATATCTATGCGAAATTTTATCAGTCAAGCTGTAGTCCCAGTCGTAGGTACCTTTATTGTTGTTTTGTAGATTTTCAGAAAGCATTTGACAGGGTTTGGCGTACAAGTTTACTTTGGAAATTACAGAAATATGGCATTAATGGTAATTTTTATAGCTTAATTAAGTCCATGTACCACAACATTAAGTATTGTGTGAAAAGTAACAATTGCTTTACTGAAGAATTTTACTCCAGTTTAGGAGTTAAGCAAGGGTGTAACTTAAGTCCAACTTTGTTTAATATTTTTATAAATGATCTTCCCAGTACATTTGGTTCCAGTCAGGACTGTCCTATCAAACTTAGTTAACTCCTTATCAATTGTCTAATGTATGCTGATGATCTTTTATTGATTTCAGAATTTGAAACAGGCTTACAAAGCTGCTTAGATAAACTTCATAGTTTTTGTCGTGAATGGAAATTATCTATTAACATAAAGAAAACGAAAGTTATTGTGTTTAACAAAAGTAATCATCTTTTAAAAGGAGTTAAACTCACTTACAATGGAGTGACTCTTGACTTAGTGAAAACGTACTGTTACCTTGGTTTTGTCATTACCCCAAATGGTAGATTCAAAGGTAATTAACATAATCTTAAATTGAAGGCAATGAAAGCTCTTTTCAGCCTTCGTAAGGGCCTTCAGATGGTTCACTTTCTGTAAAAGTTGCATTATCACTCTTTGATAGTTTAATTGTTCCTATTATGACATATGGCTGTGAAATATGGGATATGAAATTAATGACAAATGTAACTTTCTCAATGATGTTAGTATATCTTATTATAGATTTATCCTAGGAGTATCTAAACATGCACCATCTGATGGTGTTGTTGGAGAGCTGGGTAGAAATCCAATTCACTTTATGGTGATAAAGCACATGCTCAAATACTGGCATAGATTAGTTTTATCAGATGACATCTTACTGAGATCTGCTTATACGTCCAGGTTGAATTCAGATTGGTCTAATTATATACAAAGCATTTTGAACTCTTACAGTGGGAGTGATATATGGTCTTGTGTTTGCAATATCAATTCCACAGTTAATAATGTATATGATAGTTTTTGTGAAATGTATGAACAAACATGGCTGAGAAACATTCATAATGATACGAGGAAGTGTGGAATGCAGAGGAATAAGCTCCGAGCTTACAGGCTATTTAAGACAAAAATTGAATTTGAAAGTTACTTGCTAGATATAAGATCTTGTACCTATAGGAGGTGGCTGACAAAACTACGAATTTCGGATCACAACCTACAAATAGAACTGGGTAGAAGGTCAATTCCAAAAGTTCCTGCAAATGACAGATTCTGCAAGTTTTGTAAGTCTTTAGTTGAGGATGAATTTCACTTGTTATAGAATGTCCAAAATACAGAACGTATCGAGATGGTCTATTTTCATCCACTAGTTTGTATAGTCGAGGCTTTCTTGATTTTAATGATAGAGAAAAGTTCATGTATATCTTTACTCATGAAAACAAACTACCTCTTGCCAAATTTATTTCTTGTACGTTAGTTTCTCCCCCAGCAGCAGCTTCATCCAGTCCTTGAGTGTGTTGTTGAGCAATAATAAAGTAAAGTATTATATAAAGTTTAATCAGATCGGAATAATATGTAACACAGGCATTTCTACGGTAACACTTTGCGGTAAAAGAGGGCTCGGACAACACTTCATAAAAGATTTTTGCATCACTGTTTTGTCAATAATGATCTGGCAAACCGGCGCTACCCACAGGTTATCGTAACGTTGCTTGGATAGTCGTTCCAAAAAAGAGAACGGCGACCTGCGGCCGCCTGCCTCGAACGACTATCCAAGCAACGTTACGATAACCCGTGGCGCTACCATAGGGTATACCCAATTTGTCCAGCTTGGTCGGAAGCACAGACGAATAGGGTCGACTAGACTAGTGCTACTACGGCCCTCTCTTGAAAAATTGAACTCTCATCGACACTCTTTCTACGTATTCGATCGCCAAGATCGCGAGACTTCGCAAAAACCAAAACCCTACTCGCCGATTTGATTATAAACGATACGTAAATACAGAGAGCATACAGAGGGCGTAGCATGCGGAAGTGCACATACACGTGACCTGTCAGAATTTTCCCCACATGACAGTCTCCTGGTGCGCGCGAACTCCATAAGTGGACGAATAGGGTCGACTAGACTAGTGCTACTACGGCCCTCTCTTGAAAAATTGAACTCTCATCGACACTCTTTCTACGTATTCGATCGCCAAGATCGCGAGACTTCGCAAAAACCAGAACCCTACTCGCCGATTTGATTATAAACGATACGTAAATACAGAGAGCATACAGAGGGCGTAGCATGCGGAAGTGCACATACACGTGACCTGTCAGCAGTCCGGGTTATGTCCATATAGAGGATAGTAGGGAAGAACCAATGGCGTACCGTATATGTAATGAAATTAAGGCAAGAACCAATCACGTACTGTATATGTACAAGGGTCAAAGGTTACGTTGGTTCACTTCGTTCAGATCGCGATATGACCTGACAGATCGAGCGAGATCCACCGATCGAGTGAGACTGTTGGCTACCCGGAAGTATCTTAGCTCCAGTCGATTGGCGACGTTCTACCGTGTTAAAAATTGTAAGATTTCTTCAGGAATAGTTTTCTGAGTTTCTTAACCCTTGACCATATTCGACAAAGAGTTATTGGACGTTTTTCGTTCTCTTTTCCAGCTTTTGGTTAACTTCTCGGCGATTGATCCGGCGCGCGTTTTTCTGAGCGAAGGGTCAATCGTACCGGGCAACGCATGGTGATCGAAAAAATCGTGCTCCATCGTGCTCCGATGACCGACTAAAACAGTTGACCCATCTTTGCAAAGCTTGAAAAATTCTCCATACTGCAGATGGCAAGGTTAAATTGAAATTTGACCAAAAATAGGCGATATTTGGCGACAAATAACTTACTGTAGATTTACAAGGGTCAAATGCTGATTTCTAGGAGCCGTACCCGGCCAGGAAATTCATCCAAATAAGTAATTTTCAATGTACTAACCACTTGTGTCGGTCACCATCTCGGCCGCACTGAACATTGTGCGTAACGTCTACATCTAAAAACTACCCAGTGCTAAAAATAAAGGGCGAAATCTAGCCGAAAAGTTCCAAACTCGTTGCAATGTACGAGCCAAAGTTTGCAAGGTTAATTATTCATGACGTTGTGGCGGCAGGTTCGCTGATTGGTCAATCGTATATCCTCCTCTATGGACATAACCCGGACTGGTCAGAATTTTTCCCACATGACAGTCTCCGGGTGCGCGCGAACTCCATAAGTGATCGCAGCAGGACTTGTTGCGTGTATCGAACACGCTAGGGTCATTGAGGTCATCGCCGACTGTGGCGTGACCCCAATGACCCGAGCACGTTCGATACCCGCACAAGTAATGCTGCGATATCACAGCTAATTGAAAGCAAACTTTGTTGGAACTGTGAACGACGATTGATTTCGATGGATAGAATGGTGTCCGAATTTCGTGAAAAATGCCAGGCATCATGCGACGTTTTAGAAGTATTAAGAGGTGTGCTAAATCACAGTGGCTAAATCATGGAGGTAGAAAGTCTTTCTTTCTACCTCCACGGCTTTGTTGTACAAACAAGAAGTTGGTGTCAAGTGAGCCTGAAAGTGCGAAACCCAAGAAAGATGAGAAAAAGTTACAAGTGTTACTTTCATCCAATCACAGCTTGTCTTATTTTAACCCAATAGCGTCTATGTTTACATTAGCCGGTACCTGACCCTATATTTCCCCACGCCCTCTACAGGGGAAATGGGTCAGGGAACCAGACTACAAAAAACAAAGCGAACGAAAGCTAGAATTATTAATAGCTGAACGCAATATGATAAATGTGCAATGCAAAATAAAAAATAAATACATAAACAAACAAGAAATGCCCGTGAAACCCGTCCGAGCTGAGCGATGACGTCATAAGCGTTTAGCAATGCGTTCTGGGTAATGAAGGTAAAATTTATATATAGCATGTTCTATGGTAGTAATACCGGAAATAGAGAAAGAAAGAAAGAAAGAAAGAAAGAAAGAAGGAAAGTGAGCAAAAACTAACAGTTCTAGAGCTGGTCTCTGGAAGTAATAATTCAAAATATCACTAAAGTAAGCGGTCCTTCTTAATGTTGCATATATGAAAAATTATAACCAGAACAAAGTTAATCATTTTCAAACAGACAAGTCTCACCATACAGCGTGACAGATAAAATTTATTCCAAGCAGAAACATATTATCTACTCGAAGGAGTTTAAAACCAAACATATTGCTCACTGGTTTTCCAATGAAATGAATTTTGAATACTTAAAACAATCGCTTTGAAACTAATTGTCAAATGTCTTTATATATATATATATATATATATATATATATATATATATATATATATATATATATATATATATATATATATATATATATATATATCGAAGTATACAGATGTCCTCGTGGGAAATTACAGTGCTAAATGCTAAAGCAGAGCGTTATAAATAAACAGATTACTTCAAGTACAAAGTAATGAAATCTATTACTTAAGTTTCATGCATCTTGCAATCCTCAGATAAAGTGAAAGGATTACTACTACTAATATATATATATATATATATATATATATATATATATATATATATATATATATATATATATATATATATATATATATATATATATATATATATATATATAAAACTCTTTCATGGCACTTATTGTTAACCAGTAAAATAAATCAGCCTTTTAATGGTCAATGATTTCATGTATTTTATATGTTTAGAGAGACAGAGATAGACAGAAAGACAGACAGACAGACAGAGACAGAGACAGGCAGAGAGACAGACAGATAGAGACAGAGAGTGGTGTCACTTTTCGTGGAGTATTTATGTATTCACATTTAAATTTGCTTGTTTATTAT
Source organism: Ptychodera flava (assembly GCF_041260155.1). Taxonomy (NCBI): domain Eukaryota; kingdom Metazoa; phylum Hemichordata; class Enteropneusta; family Ptychoderidae; genus Ptychodera; species Ptychodera flava. The sequence goes on along the minus strand of NC_091932.1, from coordinate 8,086,397 downwards.
ACCTAATATAAACCAGTCAAATAAATGAGCCTCTTGATGGTCAATAAGATATTATTTCACTGTATTCTAGAGCTCAGTTAATAAACTTCTGGTGTTTTGAAGTTGTCAAGTTTGGATAGTTTCATAATTCTGTTACAATTGATGTTTGATCACACAAATATATACTTTAGTGCGACAGAAACTGTCAGCAATGCAGAATGCCCCCTCTTGACGTCGACAGTTTAAACATTGATTTCTGTCCAAGGTTGATTCGGGTATTTTTACATTCAATATTAACACTGCGTGGAAATTCCTCCGTGTGGCAGTTACATAGGGTTATCACATGTTCGATGTTCAATTTTTTAGAAAGAAATCAAATTGACGATTGCATCGTCTTAAACAAAGCTTTTTGTATTATATTAAAGATATGGCATTGATAAAATAGCGGTACAGTAAGTGTACGTAGTTTTTTGTTTTGACACTAAAATTCCATTGTCATTTCCATGGTCTGTAAAGAATCCGACAAGCGAAAGTTAGGTAAGGAAGCGGCCCTTAACATCATGCAGCGATTGCCAAGGTGTACCAGAATAAAAACATTTGCAGCCATCAACATTACTATCGTACTGTTTTTCAGATTCAATAGTCTTTTTTTATCAGTCAATTTTTAAACGCGGTTGTGGACGAAACGATGATATTCTGTACATCTAAATACATAATAGTTTGTAAAACCGCATTCTCTGAGACTGCTTTCACAAATTACAAGCGCAATCATATAGGGAGTTCGAAGTGTTCGTAGTCATGACTCATAGTGCGTTTATGTAAATAAAATATATATGCACCAGTTGTAGCTGACAGCCGAATTCGAGATATTGTAACCTAACATGAATCGAGTTGAAATGGATGGAAAGTGAATGCATGCCGTCCCAGTTGCCCTCCTGGTACAATTTTCCTCTCGCTCATCAACCCCCTTCTTCCTGGTCGCCGATATAAACTTAGTGCTGTATGTTCCTCCTCCCTGCCCTTGGCACCGCTCTCTTCCCAACCATATAATTTCGCCAAACTATGTTAAAATGTCGACGTCCCATAAAGTACCTGTCGAATAGCGGCTGATGGTCTTTCTTCCGGCCTCTATCTTCCTGCTGCTCCCGCCAGTTTACGGGAAAGCAAAAGAGATGGCAAGATTCCGAATGAAAAGAAAATAATATATTTCTACTCTTACCTCAAAGCAGTTGAAAATAATAATTTCCCTTTCGACTCCGTTCACAAGTCCGAAATCATTTTTTACTGTTTCTACGCTATAATGTAATATTTTAACATTGACTGACTCGGTTTTCAAAACGAAACTATATGCTTGTCGTACCAATATTATCAAATTCAACCTACCTATATCGAAAGAGAAAATAAAGAATGCCACATATTTGATCTTACCATTTTAGGTAAAATCCAGGTGGTTAAGAGTCTAGCAGTATCTAAGATTGTCTACCTTATGCGTATGACAAGTGTTCCGAAGAAGATTTTGAATGAGGTTAATAGTAAATTTTTTTCGTTTATCTGGAAAGGGAAAGATAGAATTGCAAGGAAAGTAATGATGTCAGATATTAAGTATGGTGGCCTGCGTGCCCCAGATGTGTTTGTTTCTCTTAAGGTGGTTGGAAAGGCTAGAGCGTCAGTTATAAATTTCAACAAAACTATTAAAATATAAAAGTAGTCAACATTCTCTGTGGAATAAAAAAAACTAGACATTTGGGCACAAAGGCATTGCAGAGTTATAGCCTGTTAAAACTTCTGAAAAACTGACCAAATAAGAAGAAGTTGGGGAGTCCTTAGTGTATTAACTATGGTAGAGGTCCCCTAGCTGTTAATAAATGTTTGAAAAGGGAAAGCCATTATTTGCTGTTTTTCAGGAAAGTCTGACAAGGTGGTGCTGGCATTCAGAGTGAGTGACTGCTATTGTAAATGCATTTTTAGATTCTTTGAGTGTCAAAGAGGTGTCAAAAGTGAGATTAACCAAAAAAAACTGCTCTATGACTTCAAAAGAGGGGTGCAAATATGGCTTGTTTTCAACATTTTTGACAGAATAACAGTTTTCTTACATAATTGTATACCAATTTAATCCAACTTTGAAATGAGATATGGACATAGAATTTTTACAGCCTATTAACAAGGTTACAGATAAGATTTGTACGGCACAATTTTCCTGTATTTGAAGTACTTTTTGAAAATCACATTTTGAAATTTGAAAGAATTTTTAATAATTTTTTGATATATAAACCCATGTAAAATCATAAAAACAAATTTTATTTACAAATCCTGCCGTACAAATCTTACAATAAATAGTGTCAACATATTTATAACTAATTTGGTAATATTAATACTATCCATTATTATTAAATTCAAATATGTAAAAAAAATATGAAAAATTAAATTTTAATATTTACTGGTGTCATTTTTCAAAATCTTGGCTGCAAATATACAATTTTTATATTCTTTGGAGAAATATTAACTAAGGGAGTTATCCTGAAAATTTGAACTAAATATCTTGATTCTAACACTTGAAACTTGACATTAACTCTGAGAAAAGAATTGGTGCAAAAATAGCCTTTCCAACCACCTTAAGTCATTTCGTGTATCATGGATTAAACGTTTTCTGGACCCTTCTGTTAAACACCCATGGAAGGAATTTTTTATTAAACGGTTGCAACCAGTGGGTGGTAAATTTGTATTTAACCTACCTACGTTGACTTCAATATGAAATCCTGTATCTGTCATCGAGGCTTCAGTTGATTTCTTGGCCTTTCAACTCGTCTGGAGGTAAACTTTCTCCCCGTATTAAGTATGCGATACCTTAGCCTGGCAATATTCTCTCCTCACGAGTTAGAATAGTTCACCTTAATCTCAGGTCACCGTGAAAGGGAGTGTACGTCAAGAAGGTGATGACTTGTCGTGACCTCATGCAGGCAGTGCTTTCAGTGAACGACGCCCAATTTACATACGGTGACGTAAATGACCTCTGAGACATTGGTGTACAAGCCCTTCGAGTACGACCCGACGCCTACCATACCAGCCTGAAAGAGAATGTGTGTGCGTTCAGACAAAATGGTTGTTCCAGACAGAATCTCATGAAAATGGATCGGCGTTCTCTCGCTAACGTGTTACTTTTGGTCTTCTTGAGTCTTCAGTTGATATCACTAACAAAACAAGGTAAGGAGAGTTACTATATAGGGTCGAAAACTTGCACCTTTACGCATAAACAGCTAAATATGACAGAAAATCGTAGGGTTTACTCCTATCAATACCAGGAAGTAAACTAAAGGAAATTACGTGGCCATGTCCGACTACACATCAGGCATTTAAAGTGGCACTCCCACTTGGTAACATTTTAAAACATGTTTTTTAAGCCAACGGTCGATATTTGACGTGACGACAGCGCGCGGATCGCGAGATATCGATAAAAACATGCCCTCAAAAAAGTAAAAGTTTGAATTCCGGTGGCCCACCTAAATTCAGCTTCCGAACATCGAACGTTCGGCACGGGGCCTTTGTCAACTAAGCTATGGAGTACCAGTCTACGCTGACGCTGCTGTACCGTACGCCACAGTACCACTCGCGTCGGTGATCGGTCATTCCCCGTGGGAGAAAGCCGAGTCTTACTGACTCCGCAAAAAACGAAAAACAAAGTTGACTAGCACAGTTAGGTTTGGTTGATACATAGCGGCCGCCACGTGGTATGTAGACGCATACCACATTGCGGCCGCTATGTATCGATACGCACGCAACTGTGTGGCAGATGATAAAATGTAGTCATCAGAGGCGGCTAATATTTTACACGTAAAAAACTGATATCTATGTGGTACTGGTTAAAAATATAATACAACTGATTGAGATTAATGAAAACGACAAAAACTAAGAAGTTTTTAAAAAAACTTACCCGAGGTAAAGGCATAATGATGTATATAAAGTCTTCGCAGTGCAGTGGGAGGTAATTTAATTGCGTCATTCGAACGTTTTTGGACTCCCTAGAATATCGTCCATCAGCACAACAGCGAACCGTCGGGTCATAATCAGAAACGATCGTAAAACTTCGGTATGTGAAAAATACGCTCGGGAAATGACATGTTTTTATCGATATCTCGCGATCCGTGCGCAGTCGACACGTCAAATATCGACCGTTGGCATTAAAAAAATGTGTTTTAAAAACGTTACCAAGTGGGAGTGCCTCTTTAAGCTGCGTCCGCAAACAAACCGGTGGGGGGGTAGGGGCTGGAGGAATTCAGGGGGTATTCGAAAATTTGGAGAGTAGTAGAGGGGGACGTGAAAATTTTGCTCTACCTGTTGGGGGAACTTGAAATTTTTTTTGGGTTCCCTTTTATGTTTTATATTTTCCAATTCAAAGTTTTTGTAGGTAATTCAATGAAAAAATAAAGACCATTTTTATGTCATCCAAATGTTGTAATTTTAGTAATAATTTAACAAACTCTAGAACCATTTTGTCACATTCCATAACTTTTATCTCGAAAAAATCTAAAAAATATGTGATTTGTCATAAAAAACGAAACTTGAGCCTCGTAACAGGGCAGAAGCTGCAACTGTTGATGATTTTTGGAATATTTTTATGCAATATATCAACTGCAGTTTCTTGATGTCTCCCTACAGCATGCTCAAACACACATTATCACATGCACAAGCCAAGTTTGTCGTCTCCGAACAAAAAATACGGGATTTATTCTCTAGTCGTTCTACGTCACGACAACCCGCGTCTATGTCATCAATTTTGGTGCGTCGGACCTTTATTTTGTCGATCTTCGGTGTGCTCGTAAATATGTAAACAAACAACATGGCGGCCGATGTTTCTCCCACGATCGATCAAAAGTCATGTAATGAAATCGATATTTTCACAGACTACGACATTACTAAGCCGAACAATGTAAACACAAGTGTACCGCCTGTATATTCCGAAGGAATTAAGTGAATAATTTGCGGAAACAACGAACTCAAAGCTGGTCGCGTATACCGTGGGTTCCAGGTCAGGCGCGACGTTTATATTGTTCGCGCCGTCGAGATTCAGTCGATATTTGTTCCCGAAAAATAGCGTATCTTCGTCTGTGATAAATTTCTAGGACTATGCTGTCTTTGAAATAGAGTATAACTTTGCGGAAGGTAGCCTACGTGTAGACCGAGAGCTGTCATTTGCTCCACACACGAACGAACGTGAGCGCAAACGCACACGACGGACGGCTGGAAATGATTGACAACTTGTGCACGGCGTAGGGCCTGCTGATATTTATTCCTAAAGTAGTTCAAAAGTTTAAACGCGGAATCGTCATGAAAAACTTATTTTATTTTGCAAAAAATAACGAATTCTTGGCTTGTGCATGTGATAAGTATATTATTCCCTAATATTTTTCTTCGTTCAGCTCTGAAAATACTCGTGACGTAATGACCGTGTCACCACTCGTCTTGGACTCGTGGTGACACGGTCATTACGTCACTCGTATTTTCCTTCGCTGAACGAAGAAAAATATTAGGGAATAATATCTAAATGTTCAGTTTGTCGACAAAGTATTAGGTGATAATTTAATTAGAGTCCAGACTGACAGTCAGTTGTCAGTGACACAAATGCATGGTACACATTCACAGGCTGTGATAGCAAGCTGACTACTGGACAGTTCAGCATGTTGTAGGGAGTAGAAAAAAACGCAGTTGTATAAAGTTTGTCAAAATTATTAAAGTTAATACAGCTACTGCCTATACAGGCAATTGTCACTATCAGATACTGCCCTGCTACTGCAGTGTCATACCTGAACAGTGATAGAGATAGCTCTGACTCTGATGTACATGGCAGTTGAAGAAGAGTTTGTGTCAAATGTCGCTCATGACAGTGTAAAATTACTAAACAAGATCAGGCCAGAGAGCAACACATGGAAAAACACATGGGAATTTTGAATTCTGGCATATTAGAATAATCAAATGTTAAAGAAAAAAGATGGGGTCACCATGCTTGATTTTCTAACTTTTCACATTCTTGTCATAAAATAATACAAAAGTAAAACTTTTGAACAGTAAAGACGAAATGAAAAAGTATGTGACTAAATGGAATTACTTATTTTTAACCAAATTTGCAATTATTACACCCAGAATTTCAGAAATTGAAACGGAATATTTTAACCTTCCAGTATTATCAATTTTGAGTGGCGTCTAATTCATATATGTCTTGTACTTTTGAAAAAAAAAATTGGTAGGTCACTGTGCTCAGGTTTTTACAATATGGCAAGTAGCCAGAATTCACAATTTGCCTACTGTCTCATGATCGTCATTTTGTGTGCTCTTCGGCAGGAGCAATAGACCTCAGTGGCCAGAGTTGGATTAACTCAAGTTGGCTTAGACCAATAAATCCAAAAAGTTCACTGATACGTTTAAAGAACTTTCCTTCGGAATATGACTATACAAAGTGCTAGTAACAGGTAGTGTTGAACACCTGTGAGGGGAAAGGCGCAATATGTGTCTATTATTTCTGCGCACACATCCTTTACAAATATGCGGGCCTGTGATAGTTGGAGGGACTTGAAAATTTTGATCATATAGAGGGGGGGCATTTGAAATTTTTTGAGGGTATTGAGAGGGGATCTGATAAAAAAAGATTTCCATCGCGATTCCGCAAGCCCCCCCCCCCCAATCGTTATTTGTGAACGCAGCCTTACGTCATGAAATCTCTGGAATTCGTTTTACTCATGTGAAGTACATATATCAATTCCATTTACAGAACATGAAATGTAAGATGTTGCTGTTACCTTGGACGTTTGTAATGATGACAGGATTTATCAACTATGTAGCGAGGACTATAAATAAAAAGTAAATGGACCAGTTAAAAAGTATTCTCTCGCGATAAAACGCAGTTTGAAAATAATCAAATAAGGCTATAAGGGAAATCTGGCGGTCTTCCATTCCTGACTGTAATCACTTTTGCTCTCCGCGTGTCGAGCTTTTGAACTCACCTGGCTGGTCGTACCAGTATGAAAACATAGCGCCGAAGTCGCTGAAGCACGGGTGACGGTATTCAGGAGTATTGATTTGGTGGGAGTTTAGCATAAAGGCATGGAACAGTTGCAATGCAAGCACATTAAAGGGACAAAGTCGCTCATTTTTGACATTATTTTGGTGATTTTAATTTCATTTGGAATATTATTGATGATGTTGTTTTAACTGAAGTATGCTTAATCACATAGTTGTTATGGTGCAACTTTCTCGAAGCAGAACATTACAAATATTTTACAAGAAACTTTATTTTTGGTGCAGTAAACCTTGGTAGGTGACAAACTTTGGTCATTTTGATGCTCCTCTGAGTAATATGTAACAGATAAATTAGAATTTTGATAAAATTATTAATATGTAGTCCGCATGAATGACAAGGTGACGAGTTTTGATCATTTGGTAACTAAACTTCTGTATCAAATTTGACTGAAATCCATAAAGCCGTTCTGTATATATTGTTATACTAGACAAACGGCCAGAGAAATGGTGTCTGTTACATCCGATATTGGAACTATTATTTGCTTAAAATTAAAAGTGAATTCACACAGCATGGCGAATTGATTTGTAAATACCTTTTTATATGTGACTTCATAAATATGCACACGTCATGCAGCAAAATCTAAACAATTGTTGCTATTTTGAAAGTCTATGAATATGCAATAGAGACCAGGTGTGAAACTCGTTTTGGTCCTTGTTTTCATGGACTGCCATCGTAGGGGGCGCTATGCTCAATTTTAAGCGTGCTTGGGGGGGTCAGGCCTTCTTGGTGGTGCCGTATAGATTACCCATAATCCATTGCAATGTGCTGTCGTAGGTGGCATGATATACAATTTTAACCTTGATTACCCAAAATGCATTGCAATGCGCCATGACGTCCTATGCCTTTCATATTCACTCATAGTGGTCTTTAGTTTCCTTGCAAAAATATTTCGTAGCAGATATGTGCAGTTTGTATTTTTATTTGAGGGGAGATGGTTGACTTGTGAAATTCGAAAGACGAGGAAAGCCTGTGGTTGAATACAAGTTTTATTGTATTATATAAAGACAAAGGTTTGTATAATAAATGCTAAAATGACAAAACTGATCTGCCTAGCAACAAGTAAAAGGGCAGTCTATAACATAAGCTTTTTAAATGTTTTGTCAAATTTCATGTATTTTACACATACATGATCCATATGTTTTCTAAAGCTGAACAGTAAATTGCTGAATGAGCATTCAAATCAAAACCTCCACTAATAAGGGGTAATTCACGTTAATATACTGAAAATTTCCTGTCTGTAAACCACCGGAGGGGGGGGGGCAGGGAGGTAAAAAACAAACAAACAAACAAACAAACAAATAAGCAAATAAATAATCAAAATTAAACAAACATACAAACAAATACACAAATAATAAACACAGGCAAAAAATAATTAGATAAACAAACAAACATACAATATCATAGAACGTCGAATAAATATCACCAACGAATAAACAGATACATACATGCATGTATATATATATATATATATATATATATATATATATATATATATATATATATATATATAATATATATATATATATATATATATATCAAACTGAATATTAAGTGTTTGAACATGCTTGAGAAGAAGCTATGGTTGATACACAGATGAAAAACGATTAAAGTATTATCAGAAGTTACAGCTGCTGTCCCTTTAATATCATTTTATTTTCAATTTCAAAATAAAACGGATGCAGACACACAGTGCACACTAACAGTAGCAGCAACATGAGTATTTCCATCCTTTTTCTGGATATTTTTTCCAACAGCAAAATCATCTAGTACTAGATCTTCTACCGGTTCTACAATTAAACAGATCAATCACAAATAACATTGGCACAAAAAATGAAGTGATTAAAAATTAACATTGACAGTGCTAAAACAGCCACTCAAACCCTAGTTACCCTATGCAATAACAAAACAAAATCTTTTGGTATGAAAATTGATATTCCACATGCGAAAGAAATTATTTAGTTTGACAACTATTTGTTCATCAAAGGCTAGTGGCCTTCAGCTGGTGGGCTATGCCTAATTATCAGTAACGTCACTACGTTGTATGTCCGATCCTACTACAAACTTCTTGACTGAATTCTAGCAGATAATGTGCCACTATATATGCTACGAAACGTGCAAATCAATTGCTACTAAACGATCTCAAACGTGTAAATTTGGTGAGAATAATGAATGACATATCTCAAAAATGTTTTGAAAATTCAGTGAATATATCGATACTCACTCGCAAGTAACATCATGGGTTACTGTTTTGCTAACTGTCTAAAGTGAAATGTTCCAACTGTCGTCTGCCATGAAGTCAAAAAACGTCCCCTACCATGCCAGCTCTTCGTTTAGAAGTGGATTCGGGATCACTTTATTATCTGCCGCGACATTTTGAACTTCATCTTGGTCATTTGAAGACCTCATGAGATACGCCTGATTGCTTCACAGGGGCAGCCATAGCCATGTCCATATGCTAATTTATAGAGGTACGTAGTCACAACGTACAATGAACGTAGGTGGCAACTGCGCCACCAACGGGTGCTGAACTCGAAACGCGGAAGTAAAATCCGCGCTGAGATCGCACATTTCGCCCTGAGTTATACGGTGGCCCAAAACTACCTGTTCTCCGCATTCAAAGTCTGCGTCGCATTCAATTGTTTTTCTCTCACATATGTCTCCGCATTCAAAGTCTGCGTCGCATTCAATTGTTTTTCTCTCACATATGTCTCCGCATTCAAAGTCTGCGTCGCAATCAAATGTTTTTCTCTCACATAAGCTTATGTCTCCGCATTCAAAGTCTGCGTCGCAATCAAATGTTTTTCTCTCACATATGTCTCCGCATTCAAAGTCTGCGTCGCATTCAATTGTTTTTCTCTCACATATGTCTCCGCATTCAAAGTCTGCGTCGCAATCAAATGTTTCCCTCTCACATAAGCTTATGTCTCCGCATTCAAAGTCTGCGTCGCAATCAAATGTTTTTCTCTCACATATGTCTCCGCATTCAAAGTCTGCGTCGCAATCAAATGTTTTTCTCTCACATATGTCTCCGCATTCAAAGTCTGCGTCGCAATCAAATGTTTTTCTCTCACATATGTCTCCGCATTCCAAGTCTGCGTCGCATTCAATTGTTTTTTCTCTCACATATGTCTCCGAGGTATGCCTCAGTGTACGTTATTCCGCGAAGCATAATTTCTATCGAACAGCGCTCTCAGACGGTCGCTATTGACAACGACGAACATTGTATCAAGTTATTTTCAATAGATTATCGATCGAAAATTTGTTTGGACGCCGCTTGTGCCGGGCGCTCGTGTGTTGAGGTCACGTCATAAACATTTCCACAATAACCCATATATTGACTTATACACTTAAATATCAACATTGAAGGTATCCGTTGGTTTCCTGTACTGAAATTAAATCGACGACAATTTTTTAGTTTTGGTGATACTTTTACGTACGTTTCGGCACATTTTGGCGCACCTCGGCGTAGTTTGGCGCCATTGTGAACGGGGGACTACACGCGAGTGAGCGAGACAACAATGTATCAATTTCGGACAAAAGGATATCGATCGATAACGTTCACTGCACGATTACAGTGGAGACTCTACGCCCGTTCGCCTCTGTTCTGTGTTATTCTTGCAGTTTACTGGGATTTTCATAGTTAATATTCGCCAAAATTTGGTATAAATTACAACAACCTGACTGGTATTTGGTCTGTATAATTTAAGAGACGCTAACCGATTAAAATGGGTCAATATTAGACCCTGATTCTGCATATGCAAACGCTGTAAGATCGCCATTTTATTCAGGGCAAGAGCAAAAATTCAGCGATCGGAAAAATAAAATGCAACTAAAACAAGTTTCGTCGAGAAATTCAAAAAACTAAAACGACAGCAATTTTGTATATATATCAAGGAAACACCGTGCCACTTTTCACTATAATTGGTTCAGAATTGAGAAATTTGAACGAGCGATAGTTGTACGGTCTGTTCAGTACATTAAACGCAATTGTTTTCTATGGGAAATCGAGCAGAGTAGACACATCGTAAATGAAAAATACATCTGAAAAAAAAGTTGGTTTAACTTTTTCATTTCGCTGTTATTTTTTATAATATTTGGTATGACACATATCAAGAAGGGTAACTAAAACTCTATGGTTTTATTTTTTTAGTTTCCCTCTTTTTTTATGAAATGACGAGTTGAAGATCGTTTTGCTGTTGACTGTGTTTTTACTTGATTTTGCATATGTCTCTTATCGCTTACGTATTTTTGGAATTCCCTTGTGAAATTCTTCCCAAAATATTATAATTGTAAGGGCAACATATACGGGAAATAGGACCTGTTGCTCTTTCATTAATATTTAGATGTGCAGCAAGGAAATACGGCGAAATTTTAACATGGAGAGTCAATTTCACCTCCCGCGTCATGTTGAAAATTTCGCCGTATTTCCTTTGACTTCTATTTGACTTCTATTGATATGCTAATAAGGATCTGACCGAAGGAGCGACGTCTCTATTAGCATATCAATAGAAGTCAACGTTCGCTGCTGGAGTGAAAATCTTGAGTACTCCTTGGAAAATCAGCCGAAATTACGTAAACGAACGAGAAATTTTGTTCACAAAAGGAGTTAGGGAAGAGCAATAATCAGAGTTCAGGCAGGTATAGGTCATTTTATTGAATTACGCTCACTTTGGTTTATTTTGCCGTTCAAAGTTCCGATACATGTTGTGTCGTCGTAATAGACCCACTTTCGCTCGCAGTTGGCCCGCAGCTATCCGTGGCGGGGTTGACCTTTGACCCACATAACGACGCACGCAACCCCGCCAACAGATAGTTGCGTTTCCACAGCTAGCCCTGAGTAGACTGGCAGAGACCCTGCGATTCGCGTTTTTGCCCAGTGTCAGTCAGTTGCAACACGCGCGGGCCCTTCAGAGACACAGGCGCTCCTTAGCTGGGTAGTCTGCTAAGTGGATCGATTTTCGGCTCGATTTATCGATCCCGCTGTCGATATGCCCGCCACTGCAATCTAAATAGTGAGTACATTTAGGCACGGTCCTTTTTGTGGAGGGACTGTGATTTAGATTGCAGTGGCGGGCATATCGACTACGGGATCGATAAATCGAGCCGAAAATCGTTCTACTAAGCAGACTACTCAGCTAAGGAGCGCCTGTGTTCAGAGACGCGACGCGAATCCCATGGTCTGGACGTTCTTGCAAACAAAAGGTCGGATTTCTGCCTGAACCGGGTACTTTATAGAACTCCACACATCCGTTAATCAAAACAAAAATGACAGGTAGCATAGCAAAATAAAATGAAAAATGAAAAATAAAAACATGTCGCATATATAGGTCTACTGGCTACTAGCATAATATTCTCTCCGCCCAGTTGGATAGGTGTTTCTTTTGACGTCACTACCTTATGTATATTCATATACTTGCAAGAACCGACAGTCGCTGTGTCTGGCAGCACGTGCTCACAGCTGCACAGCGCGGCGTAGCCTTCGAATGCAGGCCCAACTTTGGCGCGCAAAAAACAAGGCGCGCACAGCAACTATGGAGAATCTAGTGCGACCCCTGCATTGCCAAAAGTACGGCCAAAACGGAGTCAGCGTGGACTCTCTCTCGTGCGCGCAACAAAATAAACGTAGCCACTGACGTTTATTACAGACAAAACATACAGACAATGTAGCAAATATCATGAAATCTTTTTTGTTGAAAAGGCGTGCTGGCGTTACCAGGACTGTTTTGAACGTGTTGATTTCATCATGGATGTTAGATAAAAATATCCATGTCTAGAACAAAAACTAATGAAAAAAGTTAAATTTCAATATTTCAACGATTTTATCCAACTCAGAAACGAAGGCTTTCCGTTTTGGGGGAAAAATTGACACTAAGCATGGATAAGGTCTATGGAAACACTAACATTTTAAAACAAGAACATGCAAGAAAATGTCAACAAGTTCGTGCAATACCAGTCGTGTTCCTTGCAATTCAAGGTGTTTGTGGATACGATGGTGGAGGTTCTTTGGGAATGGGTTGGAACCATTCATCGGTACGGATACTAGTCGCTGATGTGTTTAGCGGGAGGGGTGGAGGAGTCGGTTACAGTCACAGTCGCTGACGGTGTGCTCGCTGTTGTCGGAATTTCAACTGGACGTTGATAATAGACGTACGGTGATGAAGGTGGCATCGTAGCTCTGCATAGCAGGGCTGTGTGTTACCGGCGTTATACGGCCTCCCACCACAGGCCGTATAACGCCGGTAACACTGGCTCTAGCTCTGCTATGCAGAGCTAGTGGCATCGCATAATACGGATAAGGTGTGCATGTGTAGTACTGGCAATACGCAGGCAGCAATCTAAATTGAGCTGCGTGCTGCGGAGATTGCTCGGTTGACGCTATCCCACTTTCGCTGAAGCTAACACCACCTCCTCGACGGGCGTTTGTGTAGATTCGGGCGCAGGAAACGTGATACCACGCCGTTCAAGCTCTTTCTGTACATGATTTACCGTACTTTTTGTTTTGTTCTCAAACCCATCGTATTTTTCACCATCGACTAAATAATTGAATGCCATCTCTTACTCTCTGTTTTTTGACGAATCAGGATTTAGTTATCCGGGAGTTTGTAATAGCCTGTACGGACATGCAGCTATCGGCACTCGCTGTGTTGAAATACAGCGGTACGCTACAACCAAAACAACCAAATGTAACGCTGAATCATTTGTCATGCAAACGATGGTACTCCTTCGCTCATGGTTGGCGACGTCGTCATTGTTGACACTATTGCCCAACTCATCACAATCGTGGAGGTGAACTTTTGGCACAATTCTTAGATCACATGGGAATACAGTACATTTTCACGTTAACTCACTCGCCTGACTTCAACGCAGCTGAGTATGTAAAAGACCGATATTCAGGCATTTGTTTGGGGACAATAAACAATATGCTGTCCTTCGCGAGTTAATGGAAATTACGCCTAGTGATTGCCTCGGCTTTTATCGCAAAGTTGGCTATTTGATCATGTAGTTTTTTCCAGGGAAATAGGTCCTTTTCCTGAGAACGAACCAGGTAACCCTAGAAAGACGGTTGCGGTTTTTCTCAGTCTGCAGTCCGGGTCTGCAGTACACATGTATACAGCAAAAAACAGGATGGTTGGACAGTCTCATATACATTACGTTTACTTTTTGTACGTCCCACACAAGTTTGTAGATACATTGTAGATAAAAAGAACCGACTCATTTGAGTGAAATACTAATAATGTAACACTCCACTCCACTGTTTATCCTTGTGTGTCTAGACAGATTGGCACCAGTACGTATACGTTGTATTATGGTTTGTTTAGCCAGAGTCTCTACTATCAACTCAATAACTAATTTAGCTATTCCTTGTGTGTTCTATCCAGACACTCAAATGAGTCAGTTCTTTTTATCTACAATGTTATCTACAAAACTTGTGTGCCACGTATAAAAAAGTAAACGTAACGTATATGAGACTGTTCAACCATCCTGTTTTTTGCTGTATCTCGCTGGCATGATGAATGTTTTCAGTGTGATTCCAATTAATCCCTGTAGAGAAATTCTGCACACGTAATTATTTGTTACAAAAAGGATACAAATTGAATCTTTTGTTTGACTTGTACGATTGTTTGATGGCGTTTAGTTTGGGTATTCTGTCTGAAAAAACGTCAGTGAATGCGTTTACTCTGTTGCGCCGCACAACAGAGAGTCCAAGCTGACTCCGTCATGGCTATAATACGATCGAAATGACTGACACTAAACCAGCTAAAGTTGCGCAAAACCACAGGGGCTCGTAAGTGGCTATTTAAGTCAATATTACAGCGTTTTTCTTTCTTTTTCAATGTTACAAATAAACCATGCAGCTGAAGAGCACAAAACTTGTGTTGCTGTCTTTTGTGTAGCTTGTATTGACATGTATAGTGCGCCCTCGATGGGGAATGTGATCATATTTAAATACGACCTTTAGTTCCGTGACCTCTAGCCAATTCCTTTGGCCATGCCTACTAGCCATGCGTACAGATGTCGCTGTGTTTACTGTACTAATATTTCCCGAGGGCAGGGCAGGAAGTAGGCATGGCTAGAGCCGGGCCTAGAGGTCACGGAACTAAAGGTCACATTTACGAGGACGCACTATACATGCCAATACACGCTACACAAAAGACAGCTACACAAGTGTTGTGCTCTTCAGCTGGATTATTTGAACATTGAAAAAGAAAGAAAAACGCTGTAATATTGACTTAAATAGGCACTTATGAGGCCCTGTGGCAAAACATGAAATTTCACTGCGAGAGCAATTGGAGACACTGAACACTTAGGGCGCAAATAAGCCTTAGCGGGAACACTGGTCAGGTGCCAAACCCGCCTTGGCCTTCATCAGAAACAATAATGTGCATCATCATGTATACGTCCGCGCTGTCGATCGCGGCTAAACATGCTTTTCGCTCTCGTCTTACAACCTCATAACCAATATTAAATTTAACGAAAAATAACAAGAACAGAACGATTTGGTAAATTCATGTTTATTTACACTGAATTAAATATATTCAATTCTCAACCGTGTACTATATGAAGCTATGCATGGAGACTGTTCACAGTCAACCCCCCCCCAATCAAACACTAAGTCACGTGATCTGAAAACCCTAGAAAAATATGGAAAATAAAATCAATGACTCTCGATGGAATCCTCCAATCAACTTCATTTGAACAAATCCCCATCTTCATGTACCAAGTTAGACTGTCACAAACTTTCGATGCCAAATGTTCAGCGGTTTGTCAGTTTAAACGGTTTACAGACACTAAATGTCTACATCCATCCATCCATCCACACAGACAGACAGCCTACTCTACGGAATTCGACACCATAACTATAGCCCTGCTGACTACGTCACCCGTGCTAAAAATTGGTTGATAGTCGATTTCATAGAAATACTATGGGGGAAGGGGTCTGGCGACAACTGAGGAAAGTTAGACATAGAGACGGATCTGGTACTAGACACAGGGGTAGGTTATAGACATTACTCCATTAGAGGAAGAATATAGATTAAGTTTTGATAATAATTTTGTTCTGGAAAATGGGATCATTTTGTTCTTCGTCTATTTGGATTGTGTTCAAATGATAAGTATCAGCCTTACGAACGTAACTCAGTGTGTTTAACATACATTCCTAGTGTTGAAAATAAAATCCTGTCCTGACAAAAATGCAGTTGTTAACAATAACGGCAGAAATTATCTATATACATGCTGAGTCGACATGCTGAGTCGACAAGTTGAACTCTAAGCATTTGGAATGGCTTTGGAGTAGAAAGAGAAATTGCATTGTACAATAAAAAATAAAATCGAAAGTACATATAGCGTTACAGCTAATGCAGATTTAAGCTGAGAGTAACGGACCATGTCCAGTCTGTGATAACGTTTAAATACTTGGTTTCCGTAAATTTTATTGCGTCATTAGAATATATGGTTGAGAAGGGTTATCAATATTTTAGTTTGACATAATGTCAGGCAGTTGCAAGATCGACGTAATAGGCAAACGTTTATGCCACGATGAATGAAGTTTTGTAAAGCAAGTAAGGAAAGGAACACGTTTAACATCCATAAAGTTACAATAAGTTTAATTTTTTGGACCCGCTCTACTTTATTATTCGACTACTTTACTCGCCAATGCGGCGGCGTTGTATCCTGTTTGACGAAAACGGTAACAAGCACACCAAGTCAGTACAACTAACATTGTTTGCGAGCCGTTCCAAAACTAGGCAGACATTAGAGATCTTTCAAATATAGTTTATACGAAATATATAATAGTGATCGATGTTAAGAGACCCAATATATGTTTAGTGTCCATGGAACTTAAATGATCTGTAACTGATAATATTAAAACGATAAAATCCGTCTGAAATTAGTAAAATTACAATTATGGGCCACGTAAAAATAATTCAGGACCTTCGAAGATGATCAGAAACCCCATGCCACTGTAACCGTACAGCTGTTACGAAAGCCTGCTCGCAGCAAACCGTAGAAAAGAACGTGTGCAGATTTATTTAGATTTTTGCATAAATGGCACAGGCAAAGATGTGCAATCTGGAAAAAAATGGAAAGAACATATTTTTGAACAGTAAGGCGTATCGCAAACATGAATACTATAATGCTGTTCAGTTTTGGATGGATTTCACGCATGCATACACTAGTAGTCGAGCTTCATAATTATGAGCTTCAGAGGTTTGGAATTACCATTGCTACTTAGTGTCATTATAATAATGGTATAATGGTGTACATCAAACTAAGAAATAGACGATTGTCAGTAAAAATCGACATCCGGCTTTATCAGACACTCGGCAGTATAATGCAAATTACAGGAACAAAAATACGAAGAGAAGTTACATACAAAAGTAGTATTGTAATTGCTCATTTTGTTAGGAATTCTCTGAAGTTGATATTACTCTGAGCTTGATGTCGTAAAACTAAGAGATGAAAATCGAAAGAAACTGACAATATATATTATTATTTGTCACTGAAACGGGTAGAGAATAAAACATTTTGTCTACAATATTTATAAACATGTGAAGGTGGCATCAACCATCAAGCTGCGTTGTAGTCAACTCCTTTATTGTCGCTGTTTGCCCTATAAATTCTGAATCGCACATGCATGTGTATTTTGCCTTTATATCCCAGTTTCAATTGTGCTTCTGTATGTTTAAAGCCTGTTTCTTGTGGCAACGTCACCGGAATCGTTGAAATTTGCAGTATTAAAAACAGCAAACTTAAATTAATGAAGCGCGTAATTTATTTCCATCACTTGTATGGTATCTATAGCATTTTGAACGAGAAACGCACTATATTTACTGCTTATTAGAACCTTAAAATGTTCTATTGCTTTGCTATAATCATCTGGTAGTTCAACTGTTTGATTAAGAGTCAATCAAGTCTTTACGTCGTAAATATAACATCAGACGTACTTTTCTGAGATGAAAACTCACTAATACTTTTACTTTCTTATCAGTTGAGGTGCGACTCAGTGGTGGTCGGACACCATTCGAAGGAAGAGTTGAAGTCAGACGAGATGGAGAGAACTCATGGAGATATATGTGTGGAACTGCTGCAGGATGGAATCTGACAGTAGCAAGGGCTGTGTGTAAACAACGAGGTATATTATACTCTTATATTCTGCTAAATAAATGAATAAATAAATGAATACATAAATAAATAAATAAATAAATAAATAAATAAATAAATAAATAAATAAATAAATAAATAAATGAATGAATGAATTTTGGCTTCTCTCGAGCCCGCGCCCATAAATAAACGCTTGTTATTTCCACTATATTATCAAAGAACCCCAAAACCGTCAAAATTTACGAAAATTTCCCACGCGAACGAGAACGGCCCCAAGAACTTGTCAGTGAGTAGTGCGCGCTGTAAAAAATTTGCAAATTCGGAGATTTTTTCAAGAAAATGTCTAAACTTGGCCCACAATTGTTCCATTCTAGTTTGTAATTGATTACGATTTTTGTACAAATTAAGATTTACGTTTCAGCTGAAATGTTACGATGTTTACGATATTATTCGTATTCACGGCCACATAAACAAACCATTATTGCGTATTTGTGGTCTGTAACATGGTTCAGCTCGACCAATTAAAATGCCACGGACAGGGCATGCTAATATAATGCCCGTCAACGGCTTTTGCACAACAACTAAAATAAAATTACATTTTGTCTACCATTGTCATTATTCATCGTAAAACGTTTGTATGTACTTTTGGCTATTGCAGGAACTATCGATTTTATCACTATAATCTTGTCTCTAAAATCCCCGTTAGCTGTATCTTTTTACATTTTACTATCCAAAATTAAAAGTTGCCTTCCGACCTTAGGCGAAATATTTGGATTTTGATTTGGACTCACGTTATTTAGCCATATTGTTTTGGAAACGTGCTATTTCAATTCTTTGTGAAGAGGGATTTATTCATTTATTGATGGGGATTTATTCAGGCATTGACGGGTAGGCCTATATTTGCGGCTGCTGTATTGACTTTGAGTTGCAACTCCAAAATTATGAAGTTGTGGAAAAACTTCAAAAGATATATGGGGTGTCTGTTAGAATTGTTTTATCATTATCACCTTATTTTGGTACCTTACCTACACATTGACAATTTCTCTTCCTATTTCCCAGGTTATGTCACCGTGATGTGGGAATGGTCTAACAGTGAATTTGGTAGAAGTGATCTGCAGTCTTCTGTTTGTGACGTCAGATGTCCTATCATGTCAGAATCGTTAGAAGACTGTACCATAGATTGGGACAACAACGGACATGATTGTCAGTGTAATGACAATTACCATGTTGGAATCACGTGTTACTGTGAGTATACACAGCATCCACAAGCTTCAGCGATAGTTTCATTAGCGATGAAATTATTATCTGACAGTGTTTATAGATTATGCATTCATATGTTTGCTTAAGGACCTCAAGGGTCTACATGTACATTTTACTAGGTTTAAGACTGTATCGTGTCCATGTCGACCAAACGGGTGACATATCTGGATATTCAACTTAAGATAAGGGATTCCTAAAGGATTAAACCCACTTTGATCACATCATTGCATTTGAAGCAATAAGCTTTAGATCGCTCATATCCCACGTCTAATTGATAAGTATATATATTATTACCTAGGGGTGCCTAGATAACTGAAACATGTGATTGGCGAACAAAACCCATTGCGCCCGACATTAAACCGACCTCCCCCAAAAAGTTCAGAGTGCACCGACAACAACAACAACGACATGCAGTTTAAATTTAAGCATCCTCCAAATACAATAAATTACTGAAATGGGTTATTGATAGCTTATATTGCTGACTGGCGTTTGTTTGAACAACAAAGATTGCAATACAAAATCCGAGCGGTCATGGTGATTGACCATGGGTACTATGATTATATACGGTGTACACGAACCAGGCGTGGACATGGAATATATTAAGTGCAAATTTGCGCATGATAATTGAAATAGATTCTACTCTATGCCCCCTAAACGCAGTTATGCATATACCATGAGTGTACCTAAAGGCAGAGGACTCAATTCCCGATTCTTAGATTATTTGGTTCTCCGAGGCCAACGTTACGTCAGGTTTAATGTTTGAATTGTCGCATCGCCGATGATACATAGGTGACAACAGATTGCCACCATAGTTAATCCAGCATCCAGATTTCCACTATTCTACCTGTTAGAGGTGAATCGGTAGAGCACAGATATTGTCTCGCGCTGTGGGCAATTGAAGCCTGGTTCGTTGAATCGCAAAGTCGCAAATATCGTACCCAAGCGCAAAGAGGTGACAGAAAATAGCAGTACAAGTTTAGCTTATTTGAGTCGCTGGACACAGACGTTAAAAAAGGGAAATTATGAAACAAAACATTATAGAACATTATTTGTGTTACCTCCCTTTAACACTGTGTTAACTTTCGAAAGCTAGAGCTTCGATACGATGTAAGTTTTTTTCTTTAGATATACCGTTTAACTTCCGTCTGCTTTTTCACAAGGCAGAAAGAGTAGACTTTTATGAAAAAAGACTATTTTACATCGTATACCACTTATAACAAACCAAATTCGAATGCTTAAATAAAAAGAAGCCTGACAAGTTCATTATTTTGACATGCACTCGAGTGACAGCAGCTTTCAAATAGGCAACAGTAGTTTCTCGCCAAGCTTGCCAGCCGCCAATGTCAAAAAATTGAATAATCGCTCTCGGGTTATTATCTCTTCATAAAGGTAAAACTTGTATAATTCAAAGCGTGCATAGGATATTTTTGATCAAAACAACATGGTTGAAGTTGAGTTTTTTTCGGGAGTATGTTTCAGGGCTGTCACCTCATCAGTCTTTTGCATATTTTAAGTTACCATTACATTGCTCCTATTTATATTCGGAAAGTACCCATTCTATGAACAAAGCTAATCATGCTGGTTTTAATGTAGAAGAATTACTGAAACATCTCATGGATACAGTTTTGCTCTCCTTAGTTTGATAAATGTTGCTTTTTTAGCAAGTTATCATCATTTCCTTTCAGATCCGGGCTTTTATGGTCGATATAAGGAGAGCTAAGGATAAGGCTATTTCCAACGACGATGCCATCGTCAATACCTAAGAATGACGTCACAATACAAAGATGCATCGGAGCATGTCGGGATCTAGAAAAGACAATTGCGGTTCTGGCAAGTGAAGACGAATGTCACTGTGGTGATGACTCTGTTGATTACTGGCGTTATGGAGAGGCTATTCCAGGATTACCAATACTGCCTGACACACAGGCTGTGCAATACAACACACAGCAGTGTCCTGGTGATCATGGAACGTCGCCATACATACAAGGCTGCGGAGCAGATTGGCAATTTGATGTTTATGACAGTAGGCTAAGTTTATAAAAGTATTGCAAACAACTATACATATCAGGAATTACATTCTTCCATCTTTATGTTACGGTGACTAGAGAGTATATACGTAGCGATCCATAACATGCTTTGTTGTGCATTTACGCTTTAGTGTAGTGGTAGCAGTATGAAAAAGTCATGACGCAGAAAATACAAGAAAGACAAAATATCAAATAACAACGAGTTATTTGACGTTCTACCGCAATGAATTTCATTTTACGAAAACGTAGCTACCTTTACATAACGTTACCTTCATACGTTCATGGCTCTTTCAAGAGTCAAGGAAAAAGACTAAATGTTCTTTGAAGTAGATATTCAGTGTTGATGTAGTTTCATGTGTGTATTTGTTTAGATGGAAAAGTCACTTAAAATTTGTTCATCGCCCAAATTATTCTCCTTTTAACGACTTGCCGTGTTCCGAATGTATATCGGTTTCATCAACCACTCAACAAAATAAAGCAAAAAGCGAAACTATTCTTTCAAATTAAAAAAAAAATATCTCTAGATCAACAAATTGGTACCATACCATTTGATCAAACATGATAGGCTGTAAACCATTTTGCAAGTATACTCATTTAAGCGAATACTTTTGATACAGCGGCTTTTGTGAAAAGATCATGATCAGACTGTTTGTCTTTCCTAGCGTCTTTCGGTGCCTGTGGCGGTGACTACACTGATTCCAGTGGATACATATATTCACCAAATTTCCCCGGTAACTATGCCAACGAACAATCGTGTACTTGGACAATAACAGTGGATCATGGACACATAGTAAAGCTAACCACTCTTATGCTGAGATTACAAGACAATGACATGGTGATTGTGAAGGATGGGATAGAAGACCATAACTCTACTATCAGTACTTTTACTGGTTATTCACTACCACAGCCAGTGTACAGTTCATCAAATACTCTTCGTATTGAGATGATCACCGACGATGTAGGCAATGATCTTGGCTTTGCATTACAGTATGAAGGTAAGTGCAATTGAACATTGTGACTACCTAATTTGTTTGTGGGAGTAGTGGTTCAGGTAGGGCCAAGACAGCCGTAGAATTGTTTTAAGTTTCTTTTATTATTTTACTCTCTGTAGGGTTCGATTTTGCTATTGACATTTGTATAAGCCTGGTCATTTAAGCTGTCATCATCCAATTTTCACCTCTTGACATCGTTCATTTGGACAAATTCCAATTTTTAAGTCAAAAAGATCTTGTGAACGGTGATGATAAAGTTAGTGTTTCATTATTAATCTCTATTTTCAAACGTCAGAAATACAGGAGTTTACTAGTTATTCCTTTCCAACCAGTTACGTTCTCAGACGCATTTTACAGATGCAATTTTCATTTATCACTTTAATCTAAGAATCAAAGTTCAAACTATATCGTCTTTTCGAGCACATTTAGTTCGTCCGATATCAATGCTCAGTGAGTTGTATTTATTCACAAAATGAAATCTCACCTTCCTGAATCATCACAAGGTAAAATTATTTCAGATATTTTTCCCCAGCTATCATTTCTATTATCAACCATCTACAGCATTATTCATAAGTGAAAGGTCAACTGGAAATGGCGATACATCAAAACAGGTGACTCTGATTTCGAAGTCGACAGAGTCAGCAACTTCCCCGGAAACGGCTAACGGCGATAACGCAACGTCTCCTCTAAAGGGTATGTCAAGTTAAATTCACTTTATGAGTACGTCTGGTTAAGGCATGCACCCAAACACAAAATATCCATCTAACTTCAATAGGTAGCTAACAATAACATTCAAATTAAGGGCTACAATATATTTCCTTTGATTTTGCAGTTTGGTGTGTACTGTTTTATACTAATTATTTGCTAAAGTCAAGCAATATAGGACATATTATCATGATTTGCCAAAAATTCTTGCCGCCTTTTTCGTAATTAAGGCCTTTGTCGTATTTGATTAATGATCAACACAATGATTGACTGTATACATTTTATACAATGATACATTTTGTCCAGAGCTCGAATAAAAGGGATCGTGTTAATAACAGACATTATCATATACCTACATTCACGTGCATGTGGAAAGCTATGGGAGAAAGCGCCCTCAGATCTGTGCATATTTATTAAAGAATCACGGCCCGGCCCGGTGCCCAAATATGGGTAATCGCG